>NC_040032.1:15097943-15254919 GCF_000972845.2 Larimichthys crocea
GCGTGAGCTTCAGTTTGCCTGAGTTGTTGACTCCCAGGATAAACAGACCAGCCCTTTGACACAAAAAATGAAAAACTATTCAACATTTCAACATGTGTACACACACACTACAAAGACTTTGTTGCGGTTTTAGTTGCTCTCAGTGTTACCACCGTTCCAGAACTATTTTGAGGGAGGCAGATAAAAGAGTATATAACACGAACAAGAAGCTTAACAAAGATGTAAACAGTGTAAGTACATATATACATAAAAAAATGATGAAAACACAGCTAATAAGTGTACGTACACCCCTGGTGGCTGCCGGCCTATGCCGCCGCATAGTCTCGTATGGCGAGAAACGGCCCTGATGGACGCGTGCAGAGTGTAACAAATCTAACATTCTTCTGCTAATACAGGAATACTAACAACAATCCGAATCTGTTACTTGCCATAAACATAACTAGCAGGTAAGTTATACTTCTACATTAGAAAGAGTTCGATTTTATACACTAGAGTACCAGTTTCATTCACACAGTCCATTTTAAGAGTTCAATATCGTATCAAAAGCTCATAAAAAACCCCAATATTGCATAAATGTGTGTGAACGTTAGTATCATTGAACTTTTTAGGAGCATGCTCTTTATACCTTTTCTAGCCACAGAACTATCAAATGTCCTCGTAGATCAGTTTCAGTGAGATAAATACAATTATCTAAAGTGCTAAGCCCTCTAAAGTTAAAGCTGTAAAGGTGTGAGTGAAAGTCCTTATGTTGGTGACACTGATGGATGGATTAAACATTTATTTAAGGGTAGTTCATCAATATGCTTGTCTCCCCCACGTCAATCCATTTCCAGATGGCAAACGTTGACTGCTTTGGTATTTAGACTTTTTTCCTATGCACGCAGCAAACAGCGATTATTGCTTCAGAGTGAATTTTATTTACTCACAGTAAACCGTATACAGAGCATGATGAATGTTCCTCTGGATTGCTATTTTATGTCATTGTTGTGCGCATTGTTTAGTTTCCAGCTGTTTACACATTAGCATCCATGTGACATTTGCATAAGTCTTTGGGAAAAGGAGGAGCACGACTATGTGCGTACCAGAGCTTTGTTAGTGCAACTTTTACAGTTAATATGTGTTTGCAGTTTGGTTTGCAATGCCCTACAGATCAGACAGAATACTGGAAGCCACGGCTGCAGGTCAGCCCGTGCCGTAGGCTCCACGTTAACCTTCTTCACAACTCCATCTTCCACCAACATAGAGTATCTGAAACAGAGATGAGGACACACAGATTTATAGCAATGAAAGTATCCAGACGCTGCCTGAAGAGGTTCAAGATGTTATAAAAATTAGGATTATACTGGGGTGCCGTGTTTAAACTCATAAGGAGGTGTGTGTGTGTGTGGTGTGTGTGTGTGTGTGTGTGTGTGTGTGTGTGTTGTGTATCTTGTCTTTTGCATGTCTTGCCACTTCCCTTATTTTGGCCTGTGATTTACTGAGGCTGGCAGGGAGAGATAATTATAAATCAATGTACAAGATTAGGAGAGACAGGCTAGGGGATACCATTTGGATATGAATCATAATGCTCATTACTGAGCAGAAAACCAAAAATGTTATCTGTATCAGGTGGGAGGTGTCCAAGACCGCCCCTTAAAAAAAAAAAAAAAAAAAAAAAGTTAGAGCTCCTCAGGGAGCCTTTTCTCTGTAACCCTTTTGTGTGTTGCACTGTTAAAGCTCCTTCTTGTACCAGATAATAAATTCAACTTAAACTTTTTACTTTGAATCCAGTCTTCCTTATTCAAGGGTTTTTCTTTAAAAATTCCCATAACACAAGAACCTCACATGCTTAAATGAATCTGGTGTGTGTCTGACTCTAAATCGAATGAAAACTGACAAACAGAGGTTACACGTTGCGGCTGTGTTTGAAATCACTTCCTCATTTACTCATTCACCACTTCTACACTAACAGTTAACTCTATAGTGGCAGCAAATTGAGCCATACACTTATGAATCACACAAATGAAAAGGCGGACAAGTCATGTGCATACCATGGGCATTGCAACAACACAGGCAAAGGAAATGTCTGTGGACCACAGGCCAGGTCATATTCTGACACAGCCTGACAATGCTTTTAACTGATGGAAAAAATCTGCTATGAAATACAAAGGATCATTACCTCTTGGATCTCTTGTTCCCAAGGACCTGCACGATCTGATCACTGTCAAGTAACAAGTCGACTGCCTGAGAGGCGAAAGAAAAAGACAGATGATGAGTACAGGCGTCGCATTAAACAGAGCTTACGTATAATATATAACAGATGTTTTACCTTTGCAAAAGCTCCAGTGGGATCAGCCAGCATCCGAACCTGCAGGAAAGCAGCATAAATCAACTTCTTAATATCTGAAATATTATAGTTTGTCTTTTTTTAGTCCAGATTTACTGTACACATACAAAATGTCTGACTGAATAGTCCACAGCTCTTAAACATCTATGATGTGTGATTGATTGAACATTATTATTTTTCTGGTACCTTTCCATCTGTTCCGTGCTCCTTCCCCCAAGCAGCCATGACAAACGCGTCATTGACAGAATGCAAGCGACCTCCTGAACGCCTTTACTCTTCAACGCCTCAGCCTGCTCCACAAAGCCCGGGAGGTGAGTCTGAAAGCAGCAGAGAAGCAAAACATCAGCTGATACAGAAAAATGTTGCATGCAGACACAGCAAACAGAGGACGAGAGCGTGGACTCATACCTTGGAGCAACCAGGAGTAAAAGCTCCAAGTACAGCGAAGAGGACTCCCTTCTTCCCCTTGAAGAGCTGATCCATGGCCCCTTATTTCCTGGCTCGCCCTCCTGGACTTCCACTGCGGGGAGATGTTCACCAACCTGTTAGGTGGTAAGAAGACAATGTAGAAGAACAAGAATCACTTTCTTTCATACAGTCTGTTGATTCCTGATGCACAGACCAACACAGCACACACATGAACTCTGTACAGTATAGACTAGAGACGCAAATATTTGCTGAAGGCATTACTTTATACTTTGGACTTCTTGAAGGATCAGTGTTTAACGATTTTAACCGTGAAGGAGAAACAACAGTGGCTATAAAAAGCACAAAAACTCCAGAGTTAGTTTAATTTG
The DNA here is from genome assembly GCF_000972845.2 of Larimichthys crocea. Lineage (NCBI taxonomy): Eukaryota > Metazoa > Chordata > Actinopteri > Sciaenidae > Larimichthys > Larimichthys crocea. The sequence goes on from NC_040032.1 coordinate 15,101,067, forward strand.
TCCGTTCTGAGCTACTAAACAGGAGGTTAAACATGAGCTTGGAGTGGTTCTGCGTTGTACAAGGAGAAAACCAAGACTCATTTGTTGTTTTATGGAGCAACACATGGTCTGGAAAAACTGGTATGTTGGACAAATACTTTAGGAAGTCAGTCAACTTCAATTAGGGAGGTGGTGCAGTGGATGAGTGCATCACACAAACACACACACAGGACTACACAACAGACCGGTTAGCCTTTTCCTTTTAGACTTAGTTTTCTTTTTGGTTGTTTAGGCACCAAAACTCTTAATTAGATTTAGAAAGATGATCTAATCTGAATGAAATCTAAAAGTTGCCATCTAGACACGACCGTAGGAGAGGACTGTAGATATAAAAAAAGGCTCATTCTAAAAGATTAAAAATAATAATAATAATAATAATATAATAAAATACCTATGATCTTGAAACATGTTATGAACATATATTATATTCTGTCATAACTCTGCCTGCAGAGCAGTACTTTTATTATGGACATCAGAATAATCTATCAGCATTGTTGCTTTTTGCAGAAAGAAAAAAAACGTTTTTATTATATATTGTGCACATGTAACACATATACACTAATGCTTTTGGCATCCTTTGCACTCTACACATGAATTGTAGTTTATAGATATAGATATCCATATTCTAAGTATCACTGTACTAATTAGTTTATGTTTACCTGTCGAGCTATATATACACACATAAAAGTGAGACAAAACTTATGAATGATCGAATAAGCTTTAACAATTGCTACAGGGATATTAAAATGACTCAGCCTCTCTCCTCTCTGTAACACTTTTAGGTTAGAGCCTGGTTGTTTGCACAAAATGCTGCAGATAATCGACACAGGATTTAGATTAGATGGCTGGAGGCCATCGGAGGGCGACACATCACCAGGTACAGACTCAGGTGTTAAAAGGCTGAATGCCAAAAAAAAAAAAAAAAAAGTAAGAAAGTGACGCACTAATAAGGACGCACTTATTAACTCAGATATTAAAATACTTAAAAAAAAAACGATAAGAACACACATTAACTTATTAATTATGTTTGCCCTTGGGATATTTTCTATAAATAGGTGTAAGCTTGCAGACAGTGCAAGTTAACCTAATTCTGTTAAACTTACACGTTTTAAAACGGTGCAGCAACATTTTAACGGTAACTACGCAGTGTTTTTATTTTATTTTTTTTAAAGCGGGTGTTATAAGTTTTTCCGTGTTACTTTCAGGTTTTAAAGCAGCAGAAACCGGCCGACAGCTGACAGCTGACAGGCTTTCATTAACGAAACCGAGCAGGTGGACGTCGCGCGCGGCGGCTGCACCGATGGAATGTTTTACGTTGGAGATTTGAATCATTCCAAGGCTAACGGCTGGCTGGCTGTCATGGCGACGGGTTAGCACCGTGAGTGCTAACCGTGAACATGTGCAGCCGTTAAGTCAACTGTCTTCACGTCCTCTTACATAGACATACACGTGTGAGCATATACAGCTAACGTCAGCTACACCCGTGTAAAAATCTTACCTGAATGGGCATTTTAGCGGTGGGAGATGAATGGAGCAGCGCAGACACCGGAGCACACGGCCGGTCTTGTTCAGAGTGGCTGTAACGGAAGCATCGTTAGCTCTTATTTAACGTGTGTGCGGCTAAGTGGCTCTGTAGGTTGTGTGTGTGTGTGTGTGTGTGTGTGTTGTGGTGTGTGTGTGTGTGTGTGTGTGTGTGTTGTATCCTGTTTCTGCTCGCTCTCTCAAGAAGACACACCTCCACCTGATTTATTAAACCGGTACTGTCGCACTAAGTCACACCACTCTTTTCACAGTACTGCCCCACACTGAGTTTGGCTGGTTTAGGATTTAATTAGCTTTCAGTTTTGAGGCCTGTCTGCTAACGAAAGCTATTTGTCCAACGTGTTACTGGACTGAATCTAAAACTACTACTAACTATTAAATATAAAGCAAGGGGAGCCTTCATTGTCCTACATTTCATCCACCACTATAAGTTAAAGTTAGTTATAAAACCCTGAGCATGTTTAAGCTCAAGCGCACTTATTTAATGCTGCCAGAGAGCTTCAATGCACTTTTGCATTTATTTTATCAATGTCCCTGAACTCAACTTCAACACATTCAAAACATATTCTCTCATTTTGGTGATGGTGGTGCTCCAAAATCTCCCCATAGTTGTTTACCTGAGTTGAGATGCGGTGACACAGGATAATAAAGGGGGTCACCCAGAACAGCTTTATACTGGGGTTCAGATGTTTTAACTCATATAATGTTTGTGTTTTCCTGTTGTTTTGCACGTCTCATGCACTTCCCTTACTTGGACTGTGTTTTTCTGAGGATGGCAGGGAGAGATGATTGTAGATCAGTAGTTCAAGGACAAGAGAGACAAGGATGTGGGAGACAGGCCTGAGAAGTCATTTTGATACATAATGTTCATTGCTGAGCAGAGAGCCAAAAAGGGAAATTATGGGTGGGGAGGTGTCCGAGACAGCCCATTTTTAAAAACATGTATAAGAACCAAATGTTAGAGCTCCACGAGGAGCCTTTTCTCTGTAACCCCTTTTGTGTGGTGCACCGTTATATGCTCCTTCTTGTACAAGAATAATAAATTCAACTTCAACTTTGATACTTTGAATCCAGTCTTCCTTATTCAAGGGTTTTTCTTTAAGAATTCCCGTAACAGTGGACCCAAACCATTCATCCGTTTTCCATGACCGCTTATCCTTTTTAAAGGTCAGAGCTGATCCCAGCTGAAGCTGAGCAAGAAGCGGGGTACATCCTGGAGAAGTCACCAGTCACACGCTTATGGGCAGTTTAGAGTTGCCAATGTGTGTCTTTGGGCTGTGGGAGGAAGCCACGCAGACATGGGTTTGAACATGCAAACTCCTCACAGTTGACCCAAACTTTGCCAGCCAAACACCATCCACAACATAACAAAGCCACCAGATACCTTCACTTCAGGGTTCAGGCCTGTACCTTTCTCTAGATGTATGTCTCACATGCACTCCTATCACTTTGTTCCACATCTCTGTAGACCAGAGCTGATGTTTTTTATACCACTAAAGAGATTAAACCACTGTAACATCCATGTGTAATTGGCAATGGACCATTCTTGTTGATAGTCTGATCACATCCTGCACTGACGTGTCATACAGTGACTGTTTTTCCTTGCATATCACACTTAATGTACAAGCATCAGACGTGCCATTGACCACTGATCTAAACTAAACTTTAGTCGCTGTTCGTATTTAAACACGAGCCAGTTGAACCCTCTGTGCTCTTTCAAACTCACGTAGATCTTTTCTTCTTGACACAAATTCATAATCAACAGGGCCTGCTCAGCTTTTTTATACACTCCACAGAGCGTGATTGGATACTGTGCAGTGTAACCGTGTGGATGCATCTGCTTTTGTCAAGTTTCTGCACTCATTTATTCAGGTTTTTCCTTTAATTTGTCACCTGTCTGTAGCTGCAGAGGGTAAAGCCTTCACACCTGCATCGTTGTAAACAGGAATACACAAGCACATTGTCCGTAATGGTAGTGCAGTCGGGTATAGAATCAAATACTACTAGTAGTAGCTGGTGTTTTTCCACAATGTTTGAAAGACTGTCCCACAGCATCAGTTAAGAGTGTGTCCAAATGTGTGTGTGTACTGCCTGAGCTGGGTCTATCCACTACTCAGATGATCTGTGTCAAAGTGTCCTTGGGCAAGATACTGAACCCCAAATTGCTCCCGAAGGCTGCACCATCAGTGTGTGAGCGGTTATCTCCCGAAAACTGATGAGCAGTTGGCACCTTGCGCTTGCATGGTCACAAATATTAGTCACCACACCACCTGGTATCCGACACACACACACACACACACACACACACACACACACACACACACACACACACAAATACACATATATAAGTAGACACAGGTAGAGATGAGACCAATGATATGTGGTGGTGGTGTGTCCATTTATTACACAACACAAAGCACCTACAATAATCCACTCCCTGTTGCGTCAGACCAGTGGACGATCTCACTTTTTTCACAGTGATTTTTTTTTTGTGTTTGTTTTGTCGTTTTTTTAAATGTGGACATGTTTTAGACAAGGACATCAAACTGTTTTTTTATTTAAATGAAACAAAAAGAAAATACAAACAAAACAAAACAAAAGCCTACACACAGAAATTCACAGCCAATATCACACACAAAAATAAAGCAGTGTCAACAAACGACGGTAAATTGAGTAAAAAATAGAATTTAATCATTTAAATAGTCTTTTCAAAATACAAACATTGATTTGAACTTCTAAATAATATAACGTTTAGTTTTGCTATTCTTCATTATAACTGGCAATGTTAAATGTACACTGTGGCTATACAAGGAAATGTGTGAGGTTTGGTAATTTATTGTATTGCTCATTTATATTAATGCGCACATATTTTAATAAAACTACATTTTTAAACAGTGACACTGCAAATGATCGTGCCTTCACCCTAACCCACCGTACCTAAAACATGTTGCTAATGAAACAAAAATCGAGTTATGAAGAAACTAACAGATTTAAATTTGACCCAAGCATCTATATTTGTTTGTTTACCGTTTGAATAATTAGATTAGTAAACAAATCAGAGAGCAAAATTTGTTTTTAATGATCTTAGCTGTAACCTACGAGTCACCAAACAGGTGAATCAGAGTGTCCCTGCTCCACGGTGCTCGTGTTATAAAGTTGAACCGTTATCAATCTGAACTGCCGTAAAATAACCTCCGAGCTGCACCGTCACTTACACCAGCTTTGTACCATGTGGGTGTGTGTGTGTGTGTGGGGGGGTGTCTTATAAAGCGTAATTAATGAGCCGTACACACCTTTAAAAGTTATGAAAACAAAAAAAAGGGGGGCAACTGCAAGACATTCAACAAACCCAAATCAAAAACATCCACGATTAACAGTTGTCTCCACAGTTATTTGGCCATCTGGCTTTCTCTTGCCTCCTGAGGTAGCCCTCTGTAGCCTCGCCATGCTGCTAAATCTATAGAGCCATGTATGTAAATTGATCCCTAATATGACAATCAGCTTTCATAAAACACACACCACTGCTTACATAAAAAAAAAAACAATTAGTATTCATAATATCCTGAATGGAAAGCTTCATTTCAAACCCCACGACAGTGTCACAATGTAAATAAAATACCCTTAAATCCTAGAAAGGAAGGAAAATGTATGAAAAAAGCAAGTTTCAAGTCTTTACAAATTTCAGAACACTGTAAGCTGCACAAATATAATTGTAATGGGGAATTTGTAATCACATTTGCTGGCTTTATTATTATTATTTTCCACTATAAATTGCATGTTTCGGTTTATTTAAATGGAACTGTACATGGCTAAAAGATTCACGGCCCTTTAGACCACTAAATATTATATTTACGGATCTGATCCGACGTCAGACACTGTAGCCTTGCATTGCATGTGAAGCTTTCTACTGTAAGTATACAAACCTGCTGAACTATGAGTAGGACTTTTTAAAGGATGTTTGTCACACAAGGTTTCAACATCCAAGAGGAAGATGTTGCATATGTTGCATTTCTTGTTGTCCTGAGCCTGTTACGGCCCGAGTTGGAGTTCAACAGATGTACGTACACGTTGAAACAACTGAGATCTTTTATGCAACTTCACGGCTGCAGAAAAATGCAGCACAAAAAAATAAAAATAATAATCATACACTGATCAATCAGATAGGTTGTAATTAGACATTACAGCCCACAAATCAAACAGGTCAAACAGGGCAGACCATTATTTCTGAAGTCAAAAATAGCGGTTTGATCTAATGAGAGAAAGAGAGTATAAAAAAAAGCAGATGAGCCGTATGCATTTTATTTTCTAACCACTGTCGTTGCCACACTGGCTTTAATGTCCAAGTGTTCTTCCCTGATCTCAGTGAAGCTTCATTGGTTTAGACTGCACACCGACACACGCGCTCGCTTTTTTGTGTGCCGATAGGATTTACATACAACACTGAATATATTACCTTCCTTAGTAGAGCATTTTATGAGCACACAATCTTCATATGTACTTCTCCTGGACTACAAACCGATTGCACAACCTTTTATAAAGATTCCTGCACCTACTAACGTACACCAGTGGTTCCCAACTCTAGTCTTTCTCCCCAGAAGTGCTTCCTAGATTTTTAAATCTACTCACCTGGAGGTCCTGACTCAAATTAGTCTCTACCAGAAGCTAGACTCTGAAATAAATCTACACCCGGGGGTCCTGAGAGTGGGGAACTACTGATTTACACGCACAGCTAGATGTCTCACCCTTTTATCCACATTTAAAATGTGACAGACAATAATCGATATTGCTTTTTAACATATTGCAAGTAAGTCCTATGAATTTGCCTACAACGGCACACTACGCTATAGTAAATACAAGCACTCCATGTGCATGTCAATCTGATCCTTTACTGGACCCCTCGAGCCTTTCGCCAGATATGTTACTATGGCTTTTTTTTTTTTGAGTAGATGTTGCATTGTTTTTTTTTTAAAGTTCAAAGCCAACATGATTGCAGTCTGTTCTCGGGTATCTAAATGTTGTTCTTCAGTGGTTTTGCAACTGCAGGTGGATGCTGTGATGAAACACGCCATGAAAATTGTTGAAACTGAGAAGTTCTCTGGCATTCGTGTTGGATGTTTTTCACTCTTGGATCTCGGAGCCTTTTTACTCAAGTTTGGCAGTTTACACCTCTCTGTGAATAACCGATTCCCCACTCAGGGACATGAACACAAGGTTTTTCTTTTCTCATATTCTTTGCCTTTCTTCATGTAGCCTCATTATTAATTCTCAAATAAAATCTTTCATTTCTTACAAACCACTCATCCACTCTTGAAGACTAGGTCTCTGTTGGGTCTTTCTCTGAATCCTCTTCACTTCTGCTGCTGCCGTTTTCCACTCTAGGGAGAGTCCATCATGGCTTCCAGCATCTCCAGGAATAGTTTGTGCATGGGTACGCCACCACGGGTCTTGATGCTGTAGAAGGTGGTAAGAGCACGACCAGCAGTCTGTCGGAGGAGAGGCAATGTCAAAAGTAGGCGTCCCGCCCGCTGGGGGTCGTCTGCGTGCCGCTGACATTCCAGCTCCAGCAGGGCCTGGTGGAGGAGGTCCCGCAGCTTCTGCACAGCCTCCATGTCCTCGATGTAAACAGAGTCTGACAGAACAGCAGGGAGCACAAGGTAAGGCACAGTGTAGGGGTGTTAACGCTTTATCAGCTTTTGCAAAAGAAAGAAAGCCTGTGTTGGGCAGTGACTGGAACAAATGCAAACTAATGGCAGCCTTCTGTTTACGAAACAAAAAGTCATGCTGGATGATCTGCTGTTGACGGTAACTGAATCTTCAAGGGAGGTTTATAGAAAAGGTACGACTGGTAAACCTGCCAGACTAGAAGACCAGTAGAAATATAAAGCATTCACTGTGCCTGACACTGGCAATACAAGATCTTTATCCTGTTGTCATGGGCCGTTGTCTGCAGACATACACATAATCCCATCAAACTGGACAACAGACTGGACTGATTACAGTCAGGACGGTATAATCCCACGACTGTAGACCACATCAACACAAGATATTGTATCGCACCAATCAAACAATGGGTTTAAAGCCTAAAAATAGTATGTGAAAATATACAGAGTCCTGCAACAAATCCTACCATTTATATTTATATTCATACCTTTAGTTCAAACTGTTCAGTTTTATAGTCATCTTTGTGGCTGTGGTTTGAGATTATATCAATGAGGTTATGCTAAATATAAGAAACACCTCTCAGTATAACACAATCTAATTCAGCGGCACAACAATTGATGTTTTTAGCAGAGTTCCAGGAGCAGGAACACGCCTCAAATGTGCCTCTTCCAGCATAAACTATAAATACTCTCCCAGCCATGTCCTCCACTTTCACTCTTGTATTCTGCGCCTCCTCCCCGAGCCCCTTTTGTTTCTATTACTTCTTACTCCTTCTACTCTCCGTAGGGTCCTGACATTATGGTAGATTCTCCACAACACAGCAGTGTCCAAGGAGATCCAAGCTTTAGTCACTATCTTTGGTCAATAAACCATTCAAACCCATCTGTTAATGGTGTGTTCCTCGTTAGTGAAACATTGACTCAACAGCTCTCTGTAACCGATTGAACACTTCATGAAGGTAGAATTTACTGCAGGACTAAGCTGAAAATGATCATAAAATTATCATTTAAATGTAATAATTCGCTCTGATGTGATGATGACTCCACTGTAAAAGGCAGCCAGACAGCCTGATGTGTTCAATAAAACCACTTCAGGTAAACACTATCAGGTATTTTCAGTGTGATCTAATCATGACAAGAGATGCAAAAACCTGTACCACTGTTAACACTTTTACACTATTAGTTGTGTACATAACTTTCCAACTACACAAGTAAAAAGTACCTGAGTTAGTGAGTGCGATGGCTTTTAACATGACAAATTCCTCCCGGTCCACGTTTAGTGCACGGAAACGGCGAGCGAGTTGACTAATTGCTGCATTTAGCTCTGTCAGTCCAGCAACACGTGACATTTCCTCATCAAGGACAAAATCCTCCGCGAACACCACCTCGTCCTCGCAGCCAAGCGAGCGGTACGCTACACCAAGCACCAGCACTTCCAGCCACACTGACTGCAGCACCGACATCTGGTCTGCTAGGGACAGTGACAGGAAGCCTGCATGGAGGATAAACAGACATGGAGACGGAGGAATTTAATGTAGAGGCAATAGGTTCACATTTCTGGTATCATGTGGTGCAGAACTCATGTCCTGAGTGATATATGACACAGCAAGTTTCTCCCTGATCCCTCAGATTGGATTATTACATCTCTGCTATCACTGGCTCTCGTCCCTCCTCTACTTTATCTTCTCTGCATCTCTTACCAGGAATGTGTTTGGCCCAGCCAATGATGACGACCAGCTCACGGTCAGCAAGGTCACAAAGGGTGGTGAGCGTGCGCTGGGCTGTGTCGGGCTGCAGAGGGTCGGGCATGGCAAATAGCTTCTCTGGCTCTGCCACTAGAAGGTGGGACACGATGATGTTGGAGGATCCTGTGTCACAAAATAGACAAAAAATGGATTAATAAGATGCACAAGAATGGACAAGGTGCACGCTCACAGACACAGTGATACCCACACACTGATAAAGGACAGAGATACTTCGGACCCATCTAATGTCAGACGTGTTAGGGTACATTCAGACAGGTAGAGTTTTGTCCATGAATCCAGCTGGATAGTCTCAGTTTCAGAGACATTTGAGGCTAACTGTGGAGGGTTTGCCTGATCTGATTTTTCCAAAAGTCAGATCCAGCTCAACTTCCCTGCCACATATCACCAAATTTTCATCTGAATGTAGCCTGAACCTTCTTGGGGTGGATTGTAATATGTTGACAAAGACACTGGCATCACGTTTAGTTATGATGATCGAGCAGGTTTCATTAGAAACAGGTGCTCAGCTGATAACATGCAAAGATTTATGAATCTTGGACACGCGAATCGCTCTGGCATCATTTTCACTCTACACTGAGAAGGCTTTTAGACCAAGTAGAGGGGGTTCTCTATGTTACCTCTTTCTTTATTTTAACAGACACATATTCGTAAATATTGTAAATTGGCAGAGATGTGGCGTTTCACTCTTGTACTGACTGATAAAGTGACCGTATTTTGGCAGTAGAGGGCGCCATTCTATAAGCAAACCCAATGGGTAGTCTACATTGCTTATAATCTCTGGATAGATCGCTTGCATTTTTTGAAGGAACACTCTGACCGCCTCGAGTTTAAAAGCGGAAAAAAAGATCAATCTCTGAGCAGACGAACTCTCACTCTCACTCTCTCTCTCTCTCTCTCTCTCTCTCTCTCTCTGTCTTTCTTCCTCCAAATCAGACGAGTTCAGGCTCACATCCCGACTGAACTGCTGCCGACCACCCCGAGCCTTCTTTGTCTGTGATTATTGTGCTTTTAACTGCCTGAACACAGCTGCTGTTGGAAGTTACGTGTAAGTTCGGCAGCACACAAACAAATCGACAGCTGATTGTGTGTTGCCTAGCAACAGCGAGACACCTTCTGCTGCAAGAAATATAAAATAAATAAATAAAATAAAGCACAACCAATTCAAAAACATTACTGACAGCCACAATATACAGCACATAGTTTATTTAGGTTATCTGTGGGCTGACTGCATGGTCAGTTTCCATGAGCGACATGAGCCACCCACAGTCTTTCAGCTCTGGCTGCCATTTGATAGTTAAACAGTGCTATTGAGTCACTTTTCATCTCATTTGCACAAATTGATTTTCTTATTAGCATTAGACCGTGCAGACCGAGAACTGTGGAAAAAAATAATGACGGGACACAAAAATACATCTCACCTTTTTCACTCTCCTTTGTCAGCGGTAGAGGGGCACTCTGGTACGTTGCATTCTCCACTTCTGGGCGCCTTTTGTACTTCTGCCTTCCACCTCGAACCCTGTCGAGACGAACTCCTACATTGTGAAAAGTAATTTTTTTTTTTTTTACTTTTATGCCAGGACAACACAAAATATTTAAAATACCAGCACAAAGAAGCTTCAGATATAATGTGAATGTTAACTCACCCTCTTTTAGCATGCCCACTTTGAGGCACTTGGTGAAGCGGCATGCCTGACAAGCCTTTCTGCGCCTCTTGGTGATCTCGCACTCATTCGATGCTGGACAGCTGTATTCGATGTTACCTTCATGGAAGAACAGAGAGATTTAGAGGTCAGGAGATGAGTATACGGTACAAAAACTGCAAAGTGTTCATGGTTTCAGTTTAACACAGAGAACAAACCAGATGGGGTGGTTGTAGTGACATAAATAAAAACACAAAGAATGCAATGATTTGCAAATCCGTTACGACCTACATTCAGTTGAATGCAAAAACAAGATATTGAATGTTCAGACTGATAAACTTGAGTGTTTTTTGTAAATGTACATTCATTCTGTATCCAACGTGTGCAAAACATTCAAATAAATTGGGATAGGGGCAACGAAAGACTGTGAAAGTTTGTGAAAAACTGCAAATAGTCCGACAACATTCGAAAGTTTCTCAACTTGAATTTAGGTTTGCAGATTTCACCATCTGCAATCTATCCATCTGGACCTTGGGGAAGTCGCCAGGCACTGGCGTTCACACCTACGAGCAATTTAGAGTCACCAATTTATTAAATTCATTTCATGTCTTTGGACTGTGGGAGGAAGCCAGAGTACCCAGAAAGATCCCACACAGACACGGGAGGAACATGCAAACTCCACACAGAAAGGTCCCAGCTGTGGTTCGAACTGGGAACCTTCGTGCTTACCACTGCACTCTTTATATCTCTGGATATCAGGGACAAGGCCGGAAAAAAAGATGCCTGAATTGAATGCTCGTGACTTTCGAGTCCTCAGGGAGCACTGCATTAAAAACTGATATGATTGGATATGAATCATATGACAAAGTTTATCAGTTTGACTGTTAAATCTTGTCTTTTGACTGTAAAAAGATTTGCATATCACTGCATTTCATTATATGTGCGCTTATATTTGTTTAAACTTCTTAATGAAATACTACAATACTAGCCCTGTGAAGCTAAAAGACATAAATATTCTGACTTGGCGGATAATTTTCTAAAATATGATTTGCTAATTTGTTTCTTAGGAGGTGATGATCAATAACGGTCGGTGTCATTTTACTCCAGACATAAAACCTGTCAACTTCTTACATTTCAGAAGGTGTCAAGAGGAAAACATGAAACCAGTCGCTGCTTGTTCTGCTATGCGAATACTTCAAACGTGCAAACACACCTTGGATGGTTCTCTTGAAGAATGCTTTGCAGGCCTCGCATGATGCCACGCCATAGTGGTAACCCGAGGCCACATCTCCACAAACCAAACACAGCCTCTTGGGCAGCGTGCTCAGCGCGTACTTGCATCGCCCTGCACCGTTTCCAGTGGAGCCCTCCTCCGCACCGTCGCCGCCCTCGTCTTTGAAGTGGCAGCGCAGAGCTGGCGTGTAGAGTGGCGGGGAGTAACGTTTAGTGCCGTCTCCTCTGGTTCCTCCGCCTCCGCTTTGAGAGGAGTCTGAGGAGGCTCCTCCAGGGCTGGTCCGACCTCCCCCGCCTCCTTCTGGACTGCTCGGTTCGGCCTTTATGTAGACGTCTGACCGACGCTCCCTGGAAGACATGATTTCTACGGGGAAAAGAAAGGTCAAAGTGAGTAAAAGCAGATGACATTTCACCTCACGGCTTTGTCTTTTTACCACCTTCATGCTTCCTGATAGAACAAAAAACAGAACCTGACTTCTGCTGAATTGGCACAGGTCAGATTACGAACATGTCAACAGGCATCTAAGCAGAGATTGATATAGAGGTAGATAGATTTCATAAACAGTCACTGCAAATCTCTTCCAAGTGTCTGATCTGGTGGAAAAGTGCCAGTAACGTCCCATCATGGGCTACAGGACCCTACCACGTCTTTGTTTAAGTGTAAACAACAGGGCTGGCAGCGTGAATGTCGCCTTATTCCTGTAGAAATCAAACCAGTTACGTTAAGATCAGTCGATTTTCTTTGATAGAAGCAAACTAACATCATAAAAGGCCTGCTTGTTCTGTGCCTTGTCCTTCGCAGCAGTTGACGTGTGTGTGTGTGTGGTTTATGCTCTTTTATCCTCGATTCGGCTTTTTAAGCCGCCAAAAACAATTTAGACTCACCAAACCAGAACCGGCCATGCTTGACATAAAACCATACACTCCTCGAGTCATCCCCACGGTGTGCAGCCTTTGTCTGTGGCATTTCTAGACATTAAAATAGCCAAGGTGACTGGATGAAGGTCGTTATGCTCATGAGCGGTGACCGCTCTTCCCTATCCAGACATATAACTTATGTTCAAGTACGGCACTGAGAGTACTGCGGCAACCTGCCCGCCCGCCCGCCCGCCTGCCAAAGGTTTCTCAATTTCATTACAGGAGCAACCAAGACGAATACTTCATGCTTGCGATGAAATGAAATCTCATTCTTTCTAAATGGCAGCCGTACTGAACACAAAGGGGATATGTCTCCTCACGCTCCGCACAGGTCCAGGTCTTTTGGAGTCATGTGTGCGAGGTGTAGGATACCTGCCCGTCCCGGCTATAAATACCACGTGGTAGCCTACATTCAGCCCCGCTACCTTGAACCCCTATTGTGATTTAAACAATGCTGATGTGACTTGGTTGAGAATGACCATGAGTTGTGTCCCAAGTGTTTGGGTGTGGGTCGCCTTAGGGGAGTGGAATATGCCACTCTCAGTGAGAGAGGAAAGGCCGACGATTTGTCAACCCTCATTTATAAGAGCTATGGATGGGACGACAGGGGATGTCGAAACTCTGCAGCGGCCAGTCCGGGGATCAGACCATCAAACTGGCCAATAATGAACCAGAAATGTTGCTTAAACCAGAGCTATCGAGGCAGAGCTCATGAACAAAACTATGACTTTGCACATCAGACTTACTTCTGAAATCATATCTTTAAGACAGTCTGATTTGTGTGCACAGTACGCTGAGGATGTGGCTTTCCGAGTCACTTTATTTCAGCGTCTGTAGACAGACTGTAATTCTCCGTAATGTTCTGCTAGTAGCAGCACGGCCAATCTGATGCACTTCTGTCACGTCATTGTTGTTTCAGATTGCGAAAGACATAAAAGACACTTTGGGAAAAAAATGCAATGCAATTGGTTTAATGTCCACAGAACTTGGCCGCTTGATGTCCGCTCTCACCTTGACATCAGATGTCGAATGACTGCAGGCAGACACTGTGAAAGCCTCTCACCGCATCAGGTGGGTGTCTGTTCCTCGTGACACTGCTGGTATGAAACACCCACTTTGTGTACTCAGAGCAGAAGTTATGAAGGTATCTTTGGGTCTGTGAATTGCTGAATGGCTGCGAGTCGTGTCGGTCTGAGAGGCCGGATGTAGACTACAACGCGGGACACACAGCGCTATCGACCTGCGTGGAGCGTCAGGAGATGTATCGCCTTTGTTTACAGCTAGTGGCAGACATCCAGGAACTCACAGAAATATTCGTGACTTCCTTTATGAACCAAGTCCAAAATTATATATTGAGCCTATAACTTCTTAAGTGGGGAAGTGGCATAGTTTCAGCAGAACCACACGTATCATTAAATCAGAAAAACCTTACATCCTCATCTTGAACGGCGGAACAACAGACAAATACTCCTCAAAATCATGAAAAGATTCTTCAGTTTATCTGAGGTCAAGCTTGCCATAATTGTGAAATCAAACTGCAACAATGTACAGTTAGGAAAGGCTACATGATTAAATCGAACTGATTAAAAATGCTGCCAAAGTACGTACACCGTGGGAGGAATAAAACTGCTTATGACAATTAAAAAGAAAGATTTAATTTCTTAAGTCAGTGTGCGGTTATGACCTTCCAGTAACTTACTTATAATGCCAACTGTCAGGGTTTTTAATGTCAATCATGCATTGCATCCATTATAAATAAAACAATTAGCCTAAAAGCAGTCTGATCACTTTGACATATAAAGTATTAAATGGGCGTCTGTCTCCGGAGGTTTCTCGAACTCGAGTAACTTAAACAGGCGAGTGAGCAAAGTGACCACTACGCCACCCGGCCCAAAATATGGAGTATAAAGTGTTTACGACAAGTATGTTGTACAGCCAAACAAAGATGACGTGACAGAAATGTTCTTAAATCAACTTTAAACATCAGAACACAGAAAAAAGGACTAACAGGGCACGGACATACGGACGGTCTAAGTGGTCATACATTCATTTTTCCTCTATTTTCTCGTGGTAACAAGTTATTTTCATCTATGTTCTCGAGATCTTGAGTTATTTGCGTCATTACATCGAATTGAATGTTATCCCGGGATAACGGGATCTCGAGATAAGGAAACATTGTTTTCCCCAAGATAATGCCGTAATTACTTCGAGATTTTGAGAAAACAAAAGGATAGTCTAGTATATTAAATCAGTGCAATTGCAACTCACTTGTAACTACACTAGACTTTTCTTTTGATTTCTTGAGATTTCAAGTTATCGAGAACACAAACTTTTGTTACCTCGAGATCTCAAGAAAATGATCCTGTTATCTCAGGATGACATTTGTTATTGCGACATAACGACATAACTAACTCGACACCTCGAAAAAACAAGTGAAATTAAAGCATTTTCACGAGAAAACTGAGGAAATAAAATGTATGACTGTATGAGGGGTTTCCGTATGGGCAGGAGTTGTAGTCGCGCTGTCTCTGAGAACTCATTACGGATAATTTCACTTGACCGATTGTGTCCAACTTAATAGATCTCTGTGTGACGATGATGAGACAAGATCTCTGCAACCTAAATAGTCCAGTTAAGTGACTTGTGACATTTTCTACATGGCAGTCCGCTGCAATTACCAACCATTTCACCGTGTTTATCAGCAAGAGTTGATAATCCAGTTGCGTCCAGCATATTTACAAAGTGTTGCAATGTTTAAAATGCATTGCTTATGGCCAGTTCAATGCTCCAATCCCTCTGCCCTGCCAACAATGACCAAGATTACATGTATGTATGTTCCTGCTCTGTGCACACTGCAGTGAGTTACTGGCCTAATTAACTGTCTGTAAAAGTAAAGAAGACGAAGAGGAGGAAGTCAGCGATGACATGCAGTCTGTCACCTCAATACAAAATATCAGTCAGCATGCTGCGTGTTTATGGCATAATAATTGATAAGAGCTCAGTCGTAGCCTGTGCTGTATCCTGTTTGTCTATGCCAATCTGCATAAATATTATGTTATATATAATCACTATTTTCTTTTATTTAATTAACAGGCGTCCGCTGACAATTTTACACCCAGACACTTTATTTGTTGGACACGATTCTGAGATAAACATGATTTTAAGACTAACATTGTCTTTTAACTCATCTTAAATACTTCAGCCAGTGCGTGGAAAAATTGTCAAAGATCTTCTAAACTGGGTTCCCTATGAAGACTGAGTCATTTCCTGGATGTCAACATAGACATGCTTTATATTTACACAATAATACAAAGGAAATATGGTTAAGAAATATGGATTAAGACTTTTTTTTCAACACCTAATACTTGCTTCAGACATCACTCATTGCAAATCAAGTGTGCCTTTATCATATTTAGAGATAACTGGATAAATGGTAAGCCGGGCAGTCTCTTTGGAGTTTGCCCCCTCTGGGCTTGCTTGTACCACTGTTTGGCAAGCAGCAGAAGGACAGTGGGGGTGTCACAGTGAGCTTAGCCTGTTTAAAGTTTAGCTCACTTGCAGTGAGTTTACAAGCTAAATGGATCAGCCAATAACACGAGAACTAGTACATGAGCCCCCAACAGATAACAAGTGTGCCATGTGCAGCAGCTCCACATCTGCTTTTTTCTTTTTAAAGAAGTCTGTGTTGTTTTTTAATCACAGCGGGTTAAACAGTGAGTTAAACCACCTGAGGCTGCGTGTGTTGTCTGTGCTGTGTGTACTGTAAACTGACGTCAATGTGTGCCAGCGTGTTTCAGCGTTAGCATTAGCTTCAACAACAACACTTAACTGTAGGTTAGCAGCTTTAGCTTAGGCGTGCTAACAGTTAGCTCGCGTTAATCCTGACTGACCAGCTCTCTCTCTCTCTCTGTCTCTCTCTCTCTCTCCTTCTTCTTCTTCTCGGAGGCCTCAGGTCTATTTCTGTCTCTCTAACCCGGGCTAGGCTGCATCTTACCTGTTAGCGGTGACTAGTACGGCGCTTAAGTCTCCACACGGTGTGATATCATGGCAAAGGTCTGACTGAAAATCCGATTTCCAGACTGCTTTCCAGCGACTGCTAGCTCGTGTCGGCTTCAGTGTGTGTGTGTGTGTGTGTGTGTGTGTGTGTGTGTGTGTGTGTGTGTGTGTGTGTGTGTGTGTGTTGGAGATGGGCCGGGCTACAGTCGGCTTTCTCTAACAGCTGGTAGATGATTATGGATGGAGACAGTGTGGAGCTAAAACACATTAGTCTGGATCCAGTTTGATAATTTGCACGTTTATTTACACGTAAGCTTGAATGTCACTGACCGTACACTCGCGATTTGCCCTCGCGTGATGCAGAAATATCACTGACAGGGTCAGAAATTGACGTATTGTTGTCTTATTTCAGCTAATAATGAGGGGCAAAGGTCGTCAGAGTGTGTGCTGTTAAGTTTAATTGGTGTTATTTAATTTTGCACATGCGAAAATGGCTGCAAAACAACCCCCCCAAATAAAGACTTTCAAAATAAAAGCATCATTTGATTCACTTTGATTCATTTTCTACAGTCTAGTCTATTTAGCTCTATTTCTTATTTCTATACACATTTTAATTTACAAGGCTTAATTTTAATGTGTGTTTAGTTTGTCTCATGCTGCTACTGGATGCCTGTATTTCCCCTCTGGATCAATAAAGAGAGACAATATAGCATGAGTTTAATGTTACATAGGTTAACTTTAATGTATTTACTGTGTTATAGGTTTATTTTAATGCATGTTTGATTAATGTTTACTGCAGGTACTGGATGCCTGAATTTCCCTCAGGATCAATAAAGTATCTATCTATCTGGCCTCTCAGACTAATGCTTTGTTTGCTCTTTGGACACACACATATGTCCTCTCTCCTCCTTTTTATGTTCGCAGCCCGCCCTTTCTTAATTTTTTTTTGTATGTAAATCTATTGTTTCCCCTTCCCCCCCTTTCGGTCTATCTGAATAAGACATTATCAGTGCCAGCTTAATGTCCATCGCAGCCTCACAGGAATGAACTGCGAGAGGCAGGGGAGCCACAAATAATTAGTCATAATCCTAGTGGACGCATACAGCATAATACTTTATCAGCGTAGAAAGTGATGTGAAAACAGATTACCTGTTTGCTCAGCTGGAGTTTGAAGCCTGTATATTTGTGACTCCCGGTGGAAGCTCGATGAAGTGCTATTGCTTTCGGTTTAAAGTGTGCAGATCTCAGGACACCTGCAAAGTAAGCAAGAGATTTTTGAGTGCCATCACACAATTTACACTTAAACTGTACACTTAATGGTCACAGCTCCCTTATAATAACCATGCTGTCTCAGAGCCACAGCTGTTGTACATAATAGGATTAATAAAGGCTGTTATAGCATGTGTTTCCTAAGCGGTAATTCATGTGTATATATAATAACACTGACTTTCCCCTCCTGAGATTCATATTCCACTGTATCTATCCAGATTTCTGCACGCTGCTCGAGTACCCTCCCCCTTATGCTGCGTGACACACTCCAAAGGTCACAGTCACAGGAATGCTTGAAGGACAGACAGAGTAAAGCCAACACCTTGTCTCTGGCTCACTCGCGCTCGGCCATAAGCTGAAGTTTGGAGATAACTCTCTGTAAATAATTAAAAGAGACTTTAGGTTTTAATAAACACGATTAAAGAAAGCACTGCATGAGATAATCTGAGTTTACTCTTTGTGGCGTGGATTAAACTAAACTGCAGCATTAAAATTGAGCAACAAGATTTGAATTTAAAAAAAAAAGCTGTGATGCTTTATTCACATTTTTCTGGGAACTATTTCTTCATGACAGCAGACTTTAACTTGTAACTGCAAGAACCTCAATCTTTTAATACACCTTTCTGCATAAAATCACAGCACATAATCAGCTTTTCCCTGTCTTTTTTATCACAGTTGTTAGTCACACTGATAATGCATTACACTGACTGTACATAAAAACTCAGTTTGAGTGGGGGCTCTCTAAATGCGGCGCGCACTGTGGAGACGACGAGAACAGCACCCAGGGGTGACCTTGCCTACAGATCTCGGACCGGTGAAAGGTTAATTGTCACAGTGGATTATGCCTTTAAGATCAGTGACCTCAATCCTGGTCCAGCAGGCTCGGTGTCTCTCATAGTTCAGACAGAATAACTCATAGAGAAAGAGGAGGAGGAGGTGGTGGTGGAGGAGCAAGAGGAGGAGGGTGGTGGTGGTGGTGGTTAAATTACATTTTTTCTGAGTTGGTGAGGACGGCATGCTGTGAGCCATGTGAGGACATTCACCCCCCCTTTCAATGCATCCTCATCAAACATGGTCATGCATGCTTAATTTACTCCATAAATGACCGTTTGTTTGTTTGTTTGTGTCATTTTTTTTCTTCCCTGCAGCGACTAGTAGCCAACCAACCACCTCACGCAGCAGCCGTTTTATTTACGTGTGGATTAATTAATAAAGAGGTTGTTCAAGTGTCGTGATAGCTTTAAAATCATTACACAATGTCGGCCTGCTTAATATTTATTCAGCAGCTCGTGCCCCCCCACCTCCCTTCAAAAAAAAAATAACGTGGCCACGCGAACTTGTGCTCGTGCATGCACATCATGCAACCGTTAAGACAGTTGACATCAAAATACGTTAATATTAGGATTATTAACGAGCTGACACGCTATGTAACGGTAATATAACGTTAGACTTACCGGTAAATGTACAAACATCGCAGGGTTGTTGTTGTTTTCAAATAAAAAAAACCCGAAGTCAGTCAAGTCTTTGCGGTTGGCAAGTCCAACGTCGGTTTAACCGGTTTAACGGCGCTGTCGGTGCCTCACATCGCATCACGGGACGTTACCGTGTAATATAAAAAGGCGGTAACCGGCCACACACTCTCTCTCTCACTCACACACACACATACACACACACACACACACACACTCCTTTATATATGTCTTGCTCGGCTGGTGTTAACAGATTCTCGTCTTCAGCTGCCCCGCACAGCCGAGGGAGGTTGTAGTTAAATCATCAGCGTCAAGATTTAACGAGGGGACATCCGGTTTTAAGAAAATACACCCTTTCACAATAAAAGTTTCTACTTTTTTTTAAACGCGAACATCCCTCTAAAGCGAACACGCCGGAGTCATCTTCTTACACACTGCTGTCAAACATACCACCACGTGTCATAAAACTGCTAATATTACTCACCGCTCGTGTTGAATTAACGCAAATCACTGTTTTATTTTGTTACGCTCGCACTGAGAGACTTCCGGTTCGCGCCTGTGTTTTCACGCCAGCTTGACGTAACTCGGTGACGTAGCCGCTGTCCCGTGTCTTTTGACCAATTTGCGTCCGCTGTGTCTCCGTTACGTCTGTACTCACCCTCCACCAGCGTCATCAGCATTTTAATAAGGGCCTGCAACTCGAGCAGAAAAAAAAAAAAAACTAAATAAATATATAAATATAAACATATGACCCAGTCTAGGTTAATCCTAATGTAATACATGTATATTTATTTACTTTTAATGCTCAGATCAGCTGTCCTGGACATGCAAACTCACCAAATACTATTTTAAATGTATCGTACATTTGTCCTCTTGTAGTTTTATTAAGTTATAATACAACACAATGCAATATCAAGGGAGGATGTTTGCATTTAATTTATGACGATTATGCCACAATAGGGCTGCATGTCTCTCACGTCACACCTCTATGGAAAATATAGTCATGCTGTCGGTCTTGTGACATCTCTCACTGGAGAATACACAATTTGGACATAAGCCAAAGAAGACAACAAGCTGAGGAGGTCAAGAAAGGCAAATAATCAAATTGTAGGGGTATTAATTTAAAAAATATATATATAACAGTAGTCTATAATAAGGATTTCCAAAGATCTCCTGTGTGTTTGCTTTTTATGTTTAATAACTAAATAAAAACCATTTATTTTCTGTCTAACTTTGTAGCTTCTCGAAATAGGCTGCCTTGGTCCAGCATGCCTGGTAACAGCTGGCACAGAGAGGAGACAAGTTGTAACAAAGGAGTTGACAACCCATGTTTAACAAAAAAAAAAAGGGAACAAGAAATAAGGAAATAAAGACAGAAAATGTAGGTAGCACTATCTCTATCACTATCACTCCAATCACACACCAATATAACAGTTAGTCTGTTCCGTTTAAATCCTTAAAGCCGCACTTGCATTCCCCTCGCGGTGTCAGAAGTGTGTGTGTGTGCGCGCGTGTGTGTGTGTGTGTGATGTGGTCACATGTATGCAGCGGGCTCGGGACCGGGTTTTGGTGGTGGTGTTGCGCGCACGAGAGGAAAAACTGACGGCAGTGTCATTGCGACCTTGAAGCAAGGTCATTGAGTCTCTGCTGCAGACACTGCAATTCTGCGGGGCTGCATCATACTGGTGCAGAGTCTGCATTATCATCCTGTTACAGGCATAAACCGGTCATGCTATATCCATTAGACTCACTATATTAATAGATTATATGATTAGTTTTTAATGCTTTATAATGATATAAAGCACAGCTGTCGCGTCGTCGCTGGGGGGGGATGTGTTGGAGGTATGTAAGCAGGAGTAGGAAACACACCGGGAATACCAGATGGGGTACCCCCGGTGTGCTCCTTACAGCAGGTCGTGACCTCAGACAGGTGTCAGGTGATAAATACCAAGAAACCATTGTGGCTGTGGTACGCAAATAGCGTTGGGCGCTGCATCAAGTGAGTCATAGATAACACAACTGATGGAGAACAGTCTCCACCTATAGTATAAACAGCTTGATATAATCATTGATAGAAGTAGGGTGAATATAAAGTGGATTATTGATATTTAAAACAGCTTGATGGTGTTCAGACTTTCAAAATAAGACAAAAAGACATGCAATGTCTGTGTTGCTATACAGCATTGATGTTAGGTTTGAAGGGAAAATTCACCCTAAAACACGATTCGTACTGTGCTATGTTAAAATAGGAAGGTCAGTGTTTACGAATATGAACATTTGATAATGTCATCAGGGAGTTTAAGGCCACTGAGATGACTGTGGAGTGTGCATGAGCCCTTTTGTGGATTAAAAAATGCCCCCATTATGGAGCAGCTCCAGGATTTCTCTCGAAATAACTTCTGATTCTTGTGCAAATCTTAAATAAATGTTTAAAAATATAATGTTTAGAGCCTAATTTAAGGTGGATTTTCTAAATTATTATAATTCCAGGTCAGGAGAGTAGCATACATCAGCACTATAAACACAATTCTTGCCATCTAGTGGCATCTTAGATGAACTGCAGCAGCGCTACCGATGACGTTATAGCAGCTGAGTGTGTGTCCTCCAGTAAAAGGTCACCCACTGCCACAGTACATCATCACAGCCTGCTGACTTCCTGATCACAATGCCAGAGAGCGCTGCCTTTTTCTTTTTACATACCCTGCAGAAAAGTGTCAGATTTCCAAAAGGGTGGACGAACATTCACCCGATTTATTTCTGCTTCTTTAAAACATTTTGCTTACTCACCATAAACACACACACACACACACACACACACACAAACACACACACACAAAGCCAGTGTGGAACAAAGCCAGACTGCAAATCATTTAAAATCATTCAGATGGTCCCTAACAAACCTTGGATGTATCATAATGTGATGTATATGAGTAGACTGTCAAAGGGAGGGAATGTGTCGGCGTGTGCCATCTGCTGTTCAAAGGGGAGAAAAATCTGCATTCATTTACTTAAAGAGGGAATGAGGTGATTATAATTTAACAGCTTTAACTTTTTATGTCTCAGATTTTTTGTGTGACATTAAAACACATCAGCATTTATTTAAAAAAAAAAAGAAAAAAAGAAGGAAATCAAACACACACAACAAAAGAACCGCAGCCACAGTTTGCTGCTGCACCATGTTTGTCCTTGGTGCCATTTTCAAATAGGAACACCAAGGTAGAGTTTCCAGTGGAGTATCACTTACATGGATCAGCTGAGGAGCGACAGCACATGCTAAAAGGGCCATATTGACAACTTGAAGGGCATTTATGCACTATACAGCCCTCGTATGTATGTATGCTATTCAAATCCTGCAGGGTGTCTGACTTGTCTCCACCAACCTAAACTGGCTGAAGGTCTGTATTCCAGTTAAGTGACAAAACTTGGAGGAATTAGAAACAACTAATGTTGCCTGGAATCAAATTTAAACCTTGTATTAATTTGCTTATAAGGACTCTGGGAGTCCCTGACTTTTCCTCTATGGCCATGAAAAATATATATATTTTTGTCCAGCACTTTGGTTTATGACTTCATACTCACAACCGTCTATCCCTCCATTTGTCCACAGAAAGAGGTTTGAACCAGGAGCCTTGTTGTTGTGAAGCGACAGTGATAACCACTGCATCACCACCGTGCCACCCCACTAGAGGCCAAAAAAGGTCATGCCCCCAAGACCACAATTTTTATTAATCATTAATGATTGGGCAAGAAATTACTAAAAAAAAAAAAGAAGAAGAAGAAGAAGGTTTGATTTTAGTTGCACTCCATATGCATCCACTTACTTCACCACCAGGGTGTTCAGCCCAACAGTTTGAGAACTGCTACTGTGCTAAACTAAGATGGTGAGCATGGTAAACATACCTGCTAAACATCAGCACTGCATTGTGAACATTGTTGGCGTGAGCTTGTTAGCGAGGCCATTAAACCCAAATGCTCCAGTTGAGATGCTTAGCCGCCAACATATCAGACTGTGGCTGTGCAGGTCAAATAGTAAAACTTCCCTAAATAAATAAAGGTAAAAATAAACACATATATGATTACTTTTTTCGTGAATATAACAGCTATTAACACCAAAAGTATTTACAAAACAACTCCCCAAATTAGAAAGTCATTCCTCTTCCCAGTTTGCCAATTAATTTTTTGTTGTTGTTGGAAATCTTGAAGATCTGTAACCACTAAATGAATAGATCAATATACAAGGTAGTGGGCGGCATGGTGGAGCAGTGGTTAGCACTGTTGCCTCACAAGAAGGTTCCTGATTCGAACTTTGGCTGGACCTTTCTGTTTGGAGTTTCTCATGTTCTCCCTGTGTCTTTGTAGCTTCTCCGGGTACTCCAGCTCCCACAGTCCAAAGACATGAAGTTAGGCTAATTGGTGACTGTAAAATTGGCCCGTAGGTGTGAATGTGAATGGTTGTTTGTCAGCCCTGTGTTGAACTGGCGACTTATCCAGGGTGTATCCTGCCTCTCGCACCTAAGTTCACCATGCCACCAAGAGGGAGATTTTCTTAGCTCAGTAATGTCTGTCAGCAGAACATTTTCTACAGAACAAACCGTCCAGAAAAAACAAATATATTTGAGTAATTGAAGCTGGTATGAAACCTGACACTATATTCCCAGTCTATAGATGATCCTTGTATGCTGTGTGCTGTAAAAAACTGCTGCTTTAGACACATATTGTAGCCAGATTCTGTTTTTCAGTGGATGAGTAATTAGCTTGTGGTCTCTGGAGAACCCCCATTGGGATGCAGCTCCCCTTAACTTATTATACTTGACCCCAGCTTTGTTCCTTTTAAGAAACAGTGCTGCTGCTGCTTCATAAAATAAAAAAAAACCTTTATTACATATATGCAGTACAATAGGGTGAATGTATTTGGCGATGAAAATGCAAGTACTGTGGTCTGGTTGTACACAGTATTTAAAAAAAGTTGTGTTACATACCAAAAATGTACAAGCGCATGTTTGGTACCCGTTTAATTCTTGGCAGGATTCAAGAGTAACTGTCTCAGACCAAAGAAATTTCTCTTCAACATGAGCACCACGCCGCTGTGGAAAGTTTCTGGTTTTTGGTTGCTCTTTCTTGCACTCTTTGGATTAGTAAAAGGCAGGAGGTCCTCATGTTGAGAGACATGTTAGTGCATTACTGTCTTGGCCCAGTAGAGAGCAGTAACTCCTCAGAAATTAATGGAAACATTGGCATAAAAATCACTTCATCATCTTTGATTGAGGCATACACACTCGCATGCTAAGAGCATTAAATGCAAACCACAAGGCTTCTGCAACGTGTTTTCATTTTAAGTGTCCGTAAGTAAGCGGTACATATACACAAATAAATTGCTACACTGAGAACTCCTCTTTTAGATTATGAACGCATCTCATATCTCTCAAGTCGATACTTGTGCTAGCAGTGGAGTTTCTGTAATCAGCTTCGATCTTAAGGCTTCAGTGGTAGACCTGGAACTGGTTTTGGGTTTCCGTTGGGCTCCTTCTTGTCAGTTTCGGAGCTGTTGTCTTTGGGGCTTCTCTGTGGAACAGGTCTCCTGTGGCGTCTCCTCTTGGGCTGACGAGAGCGTGAAGATTTGGATTGTGTTGTATCCAGCAGAGGATCCAAATGTAGTTTGCCACTCTGTGCATCTGAAGACTCGTCAATAAACGCAAGGTTCTCCCCAAAGTAGTCCAGAGGCTGAGACAGGTGGGGTTGTGGAAGAGTCTCTTTCTTTTCAGGCTCTGCGGCCTCCTTTTCTTCAGGCACTCGCTCCGTCTGAGTGGCCTGAGAGTCTGTTTCTGTTCCAGACCCTGATTCATTAGAGGAGGACGAAGAAGAAGAGTACGATCCAGACGCTGATTGACTTCCATGCTGCTCTTCTTTCCCCTCAGGTTCCCCGTTAGCTGACACGCTGTGACCATGGCTTCGACCACCATGGCGGCGCTTTCTTCGGCGGCGTTTGAAAGGGTCATCGATTTTTCCTGGAATGCGAAAATCCACCGACATATTCTGGATGTTTTGTGTCCAGTCGGTGGCGTGGGCTCGGAGTTCCTCCATCTAAGAAAAGAGGGGAATGAAACCAGAGAATGATGGAAAGGAAGTGGTAGAGACAAAGACATGATGAAGCAGACAAGAAAGAAGAAGAAGTACCTCAGCTCTGGTCTTCTTAGATAAAACCCGAAGCCAGTTACCAATCATCGTCAGGATGGATGCAAAGTAGGCAAGACCCAGGAGGATCCAGAACCACACTAAAGGTTTATACCAGTGGTCACTGCCCTCGTTTCCAGAATCCCCTTTGAGCAAATAGAAAGACGAGTAAACACAACACAAGTCATCCATCCATGCACCCTTTTCTATGAAGTAAATAAACATTTAAGATGGGAGATAATATAAATAATTAATCTGTTAGAAGAACAAAATCCTGAATAATTTATGAGGTAAATGAAAATTGTCTGTGCTAAGAGCATTGCAACTGACAGTTATGTTTATGGATGACTAATTAAGTCATACCCGAAACTCATTTACAGATCAATAAATTCAACGGAAAAGCAAAAATATGCAAAGGCAAGTCAGATATTAACAAGTACTTAACAAGGAAACTATGTTTTCACTTCAGCTGCCTTGCACAAACAAGGAAATGTCTTGAGTACATTCATATTGATCTGTGTATTAAAGGAAGATGACAAGCTATCGGTGGTGTGTGCAGGGTTCAGGACACTGATTTAAAAAAGAATGTTTAATAGGGATGTATCAGTGCACTGATTATACATCTTTATGCACCTTGGCCTCAGATGTGCCTCCCTGGTTAGCTCAAGTTCAGCCCTGACGTGACCTCAGGGCAAAAATAAACCAGACTCTCGTCTCTGTATGCAGACGGGGCGAGACCAGAATAGTGATTAGGAAACTTCACCACACATGAGGTATTATTGGTGTTAAGGAGGTTACTGATTTTCATGGATAAAGTAATTTACTTTGACATAACCTCTCACTGGACCAACCACTGAACTAGTACTTTATCCTAAATGGTTTTGAGGTACTATTTTCTGCTATTGCTTCAATATTGTACTTTCTATTCAACCACATTTGACAGCTTTAGTTACTTATATTGTGATTTAACTTCCAACGACGACACAAAGTTCTTGATTAAACAACACAACAGTATATAAAGTAGCTTAAATAAGTTCTGGCAGCAACATTAAAACATCACTTACACGCTTTATGATAAATGTTTACTTACTTTACTAACCCCTGAACCTACTTTTACAAAATTTTTCTTGGACCAGGACATGGGAGAACTTGCTCTCTTTCTCTTTTCTTGAATACAGATTTAATCTAATGTATTTTCATGACTATGAAATGGTTCAACTACAAAAGGTTTTGCAATTAATGTTTTACTTTCCCTCGTATGTTTTCTTTTGAAATGCTCATTGTAATGTTTCAAAGTTTAAAGCTGTGCAGAATAGCGTGTCGCCTCGAGGCTCAAACAGCAGTATAGTAGAAAAGGACTCTCAAAGCTAAACAGAAAGTATTACAAGACTTACAAGGAGTTTTAATTTTATATTTGGAATTAACATTGTGCAGATCGACCTGGATGGGATGTTTGTATACAACTGCTCTTGACTCATCAAGGGAGGCATGGCCTGTGGAGGTGTTGTTGGAGTAGTGGATGTCCAATATTTAGTTCTAGAGCCTACTTAAAACAAACAAGACTTTGCAGATGTTGAGTACCGACATTTACTGGAATCAAGTACTGGAAGGACAGTAACTTTGCTCAGAAAGGTATTGTGACGTTCTGGGATGAGTCTTAGCACCACCTATGTTTAGTTGCACATTTGAATGTAATTTCTGTATCTAAACATCATGATTTATGTATAGCCATCTGAGAAAGGTTGCTCCTTTATCATTTCCCTCAGAGAGTCTGTTCACACAGGGTACGCTAGGAGACATGTGGGTGGTCAATTAACAGTATACCTGCAACATAGTCTCCAAACCCGACCGTTGTCAGAGTGATAACTACAAAATAGGCCGACTCCAGAAGAGTCCACTGCTCCACCTCTCGGAAAACCAGGATAGGCACTGCGACAAAGAGCAGGCAACCTAGCAGGATGGACAGGACGGCTGAGATCACTCGCACAATGGTTGGACTAACTCGCCATTTCTGTCAGCAGGGTGAGACAACATATTGGAATGAGACAAATAAAGGGAAGTACATGTACAGTGCAAGCAAATAAGACACCTAAAGCTCTGTTTGAGGTCTGACCCGGAAGAGAGTCTCTATTTTGGCAACAGCTTTCCTCAGCCCAGTACCCAGATGGTCTCCAACTCCAGCGAGCAGGATACCAAACATCGGGATTCCCACCAGTGCGTAGAAAATGCAAAACAGCTTCCCCCATTCTGTTTTGGGGGAGATGTTTCCAAAACCTGAGGTAGAAGGTGTAATGGTCAGAAATGAAACAGATACCAGTAACAAATATTTAATCAGAACTTATTTTGGTGGTCTTAAATCGTTCTACTGGACACTCACCGATGGTTGTGATGATTGTCCCTGAGAAAAAAAAGGCACTGGCCAGATCCCATTGGCTGACAAAGGTGACGTTGCTGCTGGGATCCACACCTGCACCGAGGGCATCCACCACTTCCTGGGAAGGGACAGTAGAGAGGCAAGAGTTTAGCGATTAGGTTATGAAATGGTTCAAGTCCAGGAGTTGGCTGAATCTTACAAATTAGTTAATGAACCCATCAGTTGTAAACATGAACATCGTTCTTAGAGAAGAGTTCAATCTGGGGTAACTTTGGAGGTGTTCTGGGCACGTACAACTGGTTGGAGACCCCAGGGCAAACACAGAACCCACTGGAGGGACTACATAGACTATGTGAAATGGGAACACCTCGAGATACCCCAGCAAAAGCTGGAATCTATGGCTGGGGAGAGGGACATCTGGAACACCCTGCTAAACCTGCTGCCTCTACGACTCAACCTTGGATAAGTGTAAGGAAATGGATGGTAACTAGATGATCCGTGAGGACGTTTCACCTTTCATCCAAAAGGGTTCTTCAGTTCTGACGAACTGGAGGGAATACCCTGGTAATTAGTTAGTGTTAGTTAGAGTTCCTTGTTGTTGTGATGATGGTCATCAGTAGTTAAGGTCGCTTGAAGTCTAGTGTGAATGACGGTCAAGTGTGAATTGTTGTTGAGTCTCCTGGAAAGAGATGAAAGGACAGCATTGTGGGGTAGTGTCTGAGGTCTCTATACTGAAAATCCTTTTTCAAAAATGCCGGACACATAAGGGATGGTATTTGTGGACACTTTCCCAAAAGTCCAAGGTCCAGTTGAGGTATCCATAACATTAAGTGCATCCTTCAAATGTTGGCTTTCCTTTTTTGAGATATATACTTGGGTTTCCTTATCAGTGTATGCGAATTAGAACTAAAGAAACCTCTTGGTCTTGGAGGTAAATCATTTTGATTGGATCTATAACCAAGTCCAGTTGCCCCAGATTGAACTCAAGGCACACACAAGCATGCAAATATCAATCTATTTATTACTTTAGGTTCTCTAATAATGTTGGAAATGCTGTAGTAATGACAATACATTATCACTGTTTCAGCAGCAGGCGGTCAGCGACAAGGAAGTGACTGGTGATATACGACTGTGACGGCTCCGTTCTGTCCCGGGTGTATCGAACCATTGCCAGCACGGATAATTCCCTGATCTAATTATCTGTTTTGTGTCTGGTTGGTGCTTGTGGACATTTGTTAACTCTGAATTTAAAGCTGACCATGATGAAGTTGTGATTGTGATGGTCCCTGCAGACATTATTACTTAGTTTCACAGAGACAGGACTGTGTCTGGTTGGAGCTGTCTGTTGGACTGACGCCAATGCAATTGGGAAAAGTGATTGATTGTGCAATAATTTGAAGCTCCTAATCAGTTCAAGTATAGGTAGAGCCCATTTGAAATGAGTTATACTTCACTATTATTGACATTTCTCTATGATCATTAATTGCTTTTAAATGCATTGATTTTATTTGTTCACCTTTGAAAATGTTTCATATCAAAAGTGTTTCATTTATTAGGTTTTACACATTGTTTATAAAAAGTGTGAAAAGTTGCATGCAGATGGTCAAAAATACACTTTTAAATTAAAGAAAAAAGAATCCATTACTTATTACTCGGTGGCAGCCATAGTGATTACACTGGCTCTAGTACTACTACTGCCTCGGGTTGGGAGTGAGTTGCTGCCCCGAACGAAGGCGTTCAAGTATCTTGTGGGTCTTTATCACGAGTGACAGGAAAATGGAGCGTGAGATGGATAAACGGGTTGGTGCAGAAAAGCAGATGCTGTACCAGACTGTTGTGAGGAAGAGGGAGCTGAGGCAAAGAGGGAGGGAGAGGGACGTCTGAAACGTCCTGGTCCTGGTTAAATGAAAGATAATGGATGGATGGATGGATGGATGAATGGATGGATGGATGGATGGATGGCTCTCGGTTTGGTGTCTATATAATGACTTAAAATGTAAAAGTGGCGGCTATGTTTATTCCTTGACAAAGGGTAAATTATAAGGTTAGCACAGCAGGGAAGTGTCTGAACTATTTGAAGCCAGAAAAACAATACTGTGTCACATTATATGGCCATTGTACTGACTGACATATACCAGACTGTGCAGCTACAGTTATCACATGTACCCATAGATTTAAAAGCTGCAGCTATTGATTAATCTGTTCACTGATTTTTCAAATCATGCAGTCAATAAAATGTCAGAAAATACAACTCCCTTAACAAGTTCCCAGAGCCTGAGACGATATAGCATCATGTACTATCACCAAGATCAATAGTCAGCAGTACAAGAGTGGCATTATGTTGTTTGTGACATCTCATATTACTCAAGTTGAAAACACGATGTAGTGAGAATGAACTCTGAATCTGTTGAAACATCAGTTGACACTGGTTCAATGAAACCCGAACCATAACGCTGCTTGTTGAACAGAACAACATCTAAAGAATGAATTTATAACAGCTGCCTGGTTCACTCATGAATAAAATGACCTAATAATAGATACAATCAAATCACCGGGTGCTCGGCTATATTTACGTTATTATAATAATGTGGAAAAAACTGTAGTGGAAGCTAACAGATTCTTTCTTATTAAGAATGACTTGGTAGGCAGTTTCCTTAAAAGGCTGAGTCTAAATGTTCTAGTTGAATATAAAAAATATAAAATAGTCCTAAAATAAATTGTGTGATACATACATATATAAATAAAACAGTATTTTGTGAAATAATTTAAGATGTATGTATTAACATGCTATTTAGTTTTAGTTTTATTTTCATAATGTGCATATTAAAAGTTTTATTTAGAGTTATCACTGCAAACATTAGTTCTTTATTTTGATACGTAACGTAAAGTTAGTTAGCTGGTAGGTAGTGTCTGGCAAGCAATACAGAAGTACCTATCAATGGCTAATATGGCTAACAGCTAACATTAAGGGTAGTATTTAAAGTAATACTAGTCAGTAGTTAAGTTAAAGATGTTTATTTACTGTGTCTGTGTCTCTAGTTGGTTAAATCAGAACAACTTTATGAATACTGTTGCTAGCTGTTGGAGCTAACTGGCTAAATTTGGTCATTTGTTGAACTTACCAGCTTAAAGACATGATTAATGATGAATTAACATTTTATAATAATGAACACCTTGGGGTTGCACATTAATCATCTATTCATGCGTCATTATGATTTATTTTCAGTTATTCAGAACAGGATGAACGAGAGGCCGCACCGTTAACATGTCTCGTGTCCGTAAGTCCCTTTTAACCTTTTTTTTGCAAATGTCAACCATCTTTAGATCATTTTGCAGGCTAAAACGGTAATTTACAGCCTTCATTCTGGAGCAAGGACAAACATCTCGGGATCACAGCACGGGTTGCCAAGCGGGCTTGTAACGTTCAAACCTATGCATGGATCAGCTTTCATGCAAACACACACACACACACACACACACACACACACACACACCCATTTACTCAACCCATTCTTACAAAGCTGCTCGGACCACACCTGTTCTCTGTCTCACGGTTGAATATAGGGTCACAAATTGTTTCGCTGACCAGTGCCAAACACTATACATATCTAAAGAGTCACCCACTGGGACCCACAGAACCGACTGAATATGATGACGCTGTACTGTCAAAGTTGATCAAGTCCTTAATAAATTGAAATCTGAAGCAGAGATCTGTTAGACAACAGGCCAAAAATATTTTTAGCTGCAGAAGGTAGTCAGTCTCTAAGGTTCAGATCCTCTTTAGGGTTTGTTTATATGTAAATAACAACAACCACTGACACTGACAGAGTCACTTTTGTATGCACAATTTGTAGGTACTCAGACTCAAAAACTAATATTCAAAAATATATATAAATATATTTTTAAAATGTATCAATGTTCAAGGTTTGTTTATTTGTCTACAACACAGGGTTGCACAACGAAATGCAATTTGTGGAAGTGCAGAGGATGAGTAGCAGATACTCCTGTTTCGCTTGGCAGACAGCAGCAGGGTAAACAGGCTGTTGTTGGGGAGGGTATTGTCTTTTGATATCCTTTGGGCTATCAGGCACCTCAGTGATACTACATACCACTGATTCTCAATGGCACATCTGTTGACAGTATAAATGACAGTATAACGAACGGACAGCACTGAGACTTATGTGCAGATAAATCTGAAAATGTGACATTTGATTTACAGTTATTAGACAAGAATAATGTCAATGTGTTATTTATTAGTGTTTTTTTAATTGTTCTCTATGACTGTAAGGAAGGGGAAAATGTCTTTGAGTAAAAATCAGAAACCTCTTAGCCTCTGGAGGGGCGTGTCTATGTTTGATTGATAGCAACTGGCAGGCTGAGCACCAGCAGGGGAACATCAAACAATGAGCTGTAGCCACTGACAGTATAAAGAATGGATGGCGTGTCCGTGATGTCACACGTAGGTTTCCGAAGCACTGTTTTGAAGCTGAAAATATGCGGCACTGGCCACCTCCATGTTGGCTGTACTGTCTCTGCCACCTCCTGGCTAATCTAAAAATCGGCAAAGATGTGGATCATCGGTGGACCTAAGGCCTGGCTGCCCAAGTAAGCCATCTGTAACAGCACCCACCTGTCAATCAAAGTGTCCATGCTGTTATGTATACATAACTTTAAGCCTTTATCTATATATAGAGAGCAAATATAGAGACCAAAACAGTACATGTTTATGAACATGAAGTTGGACATTTTAACATAGACGCTTATGGAGGTGTTCTGTAGCCAGCCTCAAGTGGTTGTTCGAGGATTTATAGTTTTTATAGCACAACCACATTGGCTTAATTTCCCAGCCAAAGCAGTTGCCACTTGATCGGTACCAATGAGGTTCTGGGTGGTTTTAATGACCCGCTACACAGCCCTCCTGTTGTGAAAGCCAGTACTTCATCAGAATGAAGATGAGTACTACATGGTGATCGTTTAGTCTAGACACTTGGGATGACTGTGGCTGTCACGAAGCAGGTGGGAACCATCTCTTGTGACAGAGATATGGTAAATATGTCGTATGTTGTAGCATCAAGTAGCTGGTTGGCACATGTTTGTAGTACACAAACAAGTACCCGCTGTTGATACTGACAGTGTCCAGTCCTCTGGGGATAGAGTAGACTTGACAGCTGACTCTCTCTCTCTGTCAAAGCAAACTTTAAATGTGTTAAGCCCATGTGGCAGGGAGATCTCACACATGATGGGGGTGGTCCTGTTTTTGTACCCTTTGATGTCCTGGATTACGTGCCACATATGTTGGGTGTTGAGATCTCTCTTCAGTCTATCCTGATGGCACCACTTTGCCTCCTTGATGCCAACTTTTTAGTCCAGACAATTTGATTTTAACATTTCATGGCATTTCAGATTTTTTGAGTACACATAAGTAGGTTAAAAGAGTAACTTTTCAGCCTGTAGAGTCATCAATACATCAGACTCAGATTTGTATGGCAATGAAGGGAAGGGAATACTGCAGCATTATAGTCAGTCACAAGAGATGTTTAGCTTTCTTTTGAGTGGCTCCCAAAATAAATCTATGCATGCATGATGGTGATATATGATCTCCCTGTAGTGGCACTGGAATGAAATATTTCATTTAATTAAAAACATATAATCCCACAAAAAAAACACTAGAAAATATTAAATGAAAATAAACTCTGAGATCACAGGAATGTAATTTAAGATTTTGCATTTCCATTTGTTTCAATATCAGCTATGTAGTCACATTTATGCAGGTAGCGTGTGAGTAATCGGAAGTAAAAATGAATCAGGAGCACCTCATACCTCATCTTCACAGTCAGCATTAAATGATCTTATTAGGAATAAACCTCCTATATCTAAATAAGGTCAACTTATGCAGCTGTGTTATAACAGCTGTCATAATAGTGGTACTTGAGAGAGTGTGATATTTTCTGTGATGGTACGTGGGATGAAAAGTTTGAGAGATAAAACAAGGGGAGACTCATGTCAAATACCAAAACATGTGATGAGGCATCACAAAGAGATTTATTTGTAGGGGTCCGCAGCAAAAAAAAAAAAAAAAGGTGGGAACAACTGCTTTAGTTAACACAAAATCTACACAAAAGTGTTTGTGGTGTGTCTCTAATATGCTCAAGACCATTTATAGACTTAAGTTCGTCTACCCACGATGCCCCGCCCACTGGAAATAGTAAGGACAGAGAGAAGGAGTAGCTGTCCTCATGAGACTACAGTGTTGATAGGTGCTAAAAGCAAAACCATAGATAAGAAGTAGATCTGCTGTACCTCTATGAGGGTCTGTAGGTTGTCTGGGCCAACGCATGTAAAGTTAATCAAGAAGTCCCGCCGTGTTTCCTGCAGCTCTATGTGCTTGTTCTCCTCTAGCGGAGCCTCCAAGGCGCGAAACACCACGGCTCCCAGCACCAAGTAAAGAAGCACCCCCGTGAGGATGCCGAGCAGGGTGGAGCAGCGCATAGCTGCACCTCCACTCAGTCCGAACGAAGGATGCTCTTCCTCTTTGCCAGCCTCAGGACTGGTGTGGCCTGGATCCCAGCTGCCCGAGCTGAAACATCAACAACCACATGAACACAAATGTTTCATACTGACCACGGGCGCCTGACGAGCAACCCCAGCTGTACGTGAGCCTGCAGCAGCAGTGGCTCTTAGCTGCACATGAGGCATTAAGTGGACTCGGGCCTCACCGCACACTGCTGACACAGTGAATGCAGCAAACCCAATAAAACAGAAGGGACTGCATGCGTTGCGATAACACATAAATGATCCATGTCATGGATACACAGACAGCTGCAGCCATAATATCTCTCTGGCTTACCTGCTAATCCGCCTCAGTTGCTCACGCCTTCGTCTTTTCCAGTCCTTCTTTGACCCAGGCCTGAGGATGGAGTCCCTGGATCCGTAACCACTGGGGAGCCCGTCCCCCTCACACTCTGAAGGAGGGGACACTAGAGAAGAACAACATAAGCTGTCAGGAGAGAGGATAATCCTCGATGATGGGCGACAATCAACAAGAAGGTGACGCTATCAGGCGTGGCAGGTGGAAGAAAGCGATGCCTCATTGTAGATTTGTTTCCTTTAGGTGTTGCTGATCAGCAGCTGATGAAGATATATGGCACCTCCATACACAGCAAATATCAACTGTTTTCTCTGTAAACGTTAGAGAAGCAGAAGCCTTAGATGAGTTACGATGCCCAGCGGCGAAACCTGGTCATCGTCGGCTCAAACCATCCACATTTAAAACTGGAGCCAAGGCTCGATACTCGGATCTCGTCAAAGCGTTGGAGTTGTGACAATGTCTCAGACACTCCCTTTGTTTTTCTGGAAATTTCGTAAATGATTTAAGAGGGTAAGGATTTTATCATTTTGGATCAGTAGGCCTGCCACTTGCAATTCAGTCTGCATCACTGGACTGAAAGCCAAAATTAAAATAAAAAGAAAAAGCTTCAGTCTTCTTTTAGTCAGCAGATTTGTTGGTCTGCCTCCAAAATAAGGCCAATAAACTGTCATGCGTTGACAGCAAACAGTTTTACAGTCGGTCCACTTTGGAAATTGAACAAACTGCAGCCAAAAGTTTGTAAAACTCATCTGCAAATATAATTTTTACACACCCGGATCGTACGTACATTTCATGCATTTTTGCAAAACTAAATGGCACAAATACAATTATGGATATGTGACTGTTCATGTGAGTAACAATGCACTTGTACGGTAACTCATGAATTATTTAAAAGACACAATAATCCAATTTGGATATGCAAACTGCTCCAACAGCAAAAAAAAAAAAAAGAAAAAAGCATCACACCAAAGCATCAGTTTATCTGCCGGATACCTACCTCAGACTGTAACACAGAAAGCCAGACAGATTACACACCACAAGACAAAAGGAAATTGTAATATGGCTAGTATTAAGTGCCAACAGTGCTGCTGCTGCAACCGAGCCATAGCAATAGTGATCCCGTTTTATTACCACTTACAGTCCCTCAGGGTCCGTTAAGATGTATGGTACTGACCGAACGCGCCAGACAGTCCAGACCGTGTGAGCTTACCTCAAAAATGAAGGATCATAAGAATCCAGAGTACCAGTCGCCTCATGCAGAATGTTTCACGAGTTCAGGCAGCCGCATACTGGGAGGTGTGTGTGTGTGTGTGTGTGTGTGTGGGTGTGGGTGTGGGTGAGGTGGGAGGCTGTTGCTGAGCACACAAGAGAGAAAAAGATACTCAATCAAACTGACTATATAGAGAGTGAGAGAGCGAATTAAAGAGATAGGGAGCAGCACAGATGAAGCTGGGGATGATGATGATGAAGCTGAAGGCAGGTTTTGACTGTGTTTTTCATATTAAACAGTTTGAATCAGAGTTGGACTGTGCACAGCAGCAGTGGCTGCAGTCATCTCTGTGCACGCTGTCAATGTTTCTAGGTTTGAGATTCATCGAAGTCCGATTGGTGTTGTCAACTCTGCAGGGCGAGGACAGCTCAGCCGCCCTCCGCCCTCCTCTTGCTCTCCGTATCCCATCTTCCTTACAAGCTGCTTGACAGAAATGCTGCTGCTCTTTTTCTGTGTGTGTGTCTGTGTGTGTGTGTGTGTGTGTGTGTGTGTCTGTGTGTGTGTGTGTGTGTGTTTACAGGGGTGGGGATAAGGTTTCTCAAGTAGATTCAGAAGACTGAAGTGTGAACAGATGTTCCTCTCATCATTAAGTACAACCCAGGTCAAGACATTTCAGCTGCAGGTTTATGATTCCTGGCTTCAGAGTTTAATAAATTAATTAGACTTCATCTCTTCTGAGTGATGATTATGCTAAACTAGTGCTAGTCTAATCGTACAGGAGTGCAGTCAGAATAAGTGCAGGGATTCTCATGTTTCAGCATAACTTATAATCACACCAAGAGTCTACAGCCATGCTTTGAGCTAAATCGGTATACTGACAAGTGGCAAGTCAATGGAAGTGCAGTTCCTCAAACGTCCACTTGAGGCTGGATCTAGAAGTGAGGTGCAGTTCCTCAAACGTCCACTTGAGGCTGGATCTAGAAGTGAGTCAATTTCCATAAGTCCCCATGTTCAAATGTCCATGTTTACATGTTTACAGCCTGGTACAAAAAACAGTTTTGGTCTCTACAGCTAATTTCTACGTTCATGACAATTGTACTGAGGGTGAATTTTTATTTAACTCACCTGTTTGAATTATATTAAAGCCTAAAGTTATGCAGATTGCTTGTGAGAGCAACCAGACTTCATTCGACCTGCCTCAGGTACGCCGATGATCCATCCATCCGTCTTTGCCGATTTTAGATTAGGCAAAAGGTGAGTGGCAGAGGCATGGCGGCCAACATGGCGACGGACAAGAGCAACCACACTCCGATCTTCAAAACAGTGCTTTGTAAACCTGTGGGTAACGTTGCGGATACGCTGTCCATTCTTTATACCGTTTAGGGGATCATCAAAAAGGATTCATCATGTGTCTCTGCAAGCTTTTGTGGCACTCGATCCAGTCGTCGTCAGGACCAAAATGGTGACTTTGTTATTCCTAAGGCATAATTAATTTTCTTTATGTATTTGGCACTCTAATTTAGTTAGACTGTATTCATACAGCTCCAAATCATAACAGAAGCTGTCTCATGACACGTTCCATATAGATTAGATATTATTTAGTCAACATTCCCACCATTAGCAAG
Organism: Larimichthys crocea; assembly: GCF_000972845.2. Lineage (NCBI taxonomy): Eukaryota > Metazoa > Chordata > Actinopteri > Sciaenidae > Larimichthys > Larimichthys crocea. Next base: position 15,138,847 of record NC_040032.1, read on the forward strand.
CACTTGGCAATGGTGGCACCCGGCTCGTGGTGGGCAGACATCTACCATGACTGGTTGAGTTAGAGAGGCAGAGGGAGGAGGATAGAGAGATTAATATAACACCAACCTGGCGTAAAGAGTTATAAAAAGAAATGTGGAGGCTGAACAGACTAAACTAAGATTGAAGCTAACGCCCAAGATGTTGCTCGACCATCTCAGATATATTATTCTGTTTCTCCAGCCAAACCAGTATTTTAAAGGAAAAAAACACAAACTTGATACTGAGCAGCTAATGCACCGATCGATGCAATCAATCAGAAAAATAACTCGGCATCAGAAAAGTTTGATTTTAATTGGTCCTGACAGAATCGATGTTGTTACTACTTGACCACAAAGGAGATGAGGAGTCTCATCCTATAGCTGCTGTGGGTCGGGGAGTTGGGATGATCAATCAATAATCAGTAAAACGATCCTCTGCATTCAAGTTCATCCTAATCAGGAGTGGAAAGTAACTGATTATTACTCATGGGCTCAGGGACTGGCTGTTTGTTGGTGGACGCGTACTATATATAAATGGTTACAGTCTGGATGCCATGTTTAATCCTTTTATAGTGACTTTGTGCTGTTACTTGTACCAGTTCCAACTCCAAGCCCAAGTTGCTCTCGAAACAATAACTCGGCTTAACCCGCTTGGACTGATATATTGCTGTGACACATTACTCTGGCAGCCAGCACCGAGACTAAAAGAACAGAAATACTGTATATAATTCAGCTGTGGGGAGAGAGAAACATGGATTTGTACGTGGCATTTTGCACCCAGGCAGATTTTCGGACAGCAGAGATTGTGAAGATCCAACTAAACAAAAGAACTGGTGGAGAAATCACGGCAGATCGTGACAGAAGATGCCGCAGACTAAGTGATCCCATTAGCTTACTAGTGTGGTTGGACGTTGTTGAGTGATGACGGTGTGCAGCTGTTCTGCTGTGTCACTTCCAACTCTCTTGTTAAGTCTTTCGAAGCTGTTAACAAACATCTGTAACAGCCGGACCTATGTGCAGATAAATCTGTAAATGTCACATTCGATTTAGGGTCTAAAAATCCAACTGGAATCACAAACTGTCATCCATCATACGCTAATGAAATCATCATAGGCCACTTAGTCTGCAGAGTATATCTTATTTTGACTCCTGTCCATAAACTTAATTCAATCTTCTTGTAAAAACACGACGTAATCACGATGCAACGAGGAAGGGAAACTGGTTTATTTAAATATTAATGACTTACAGCGTCATAAAAGGTGTTTCATAATTAGTCATAAATCTCAGCACGGTCCATTACCAACTTGATGTTCTCCGCTTCACATTGGTAAAAAATTTGTATTGATCCATAACTCCACTGACATGCACTGAGAACTTCCTTCACAGTAAGAATAAACATAACAAATTATATTCAGGGTTAAAGTTTAACAGCGTAGCTTTGGCTCCATTCATGATCCACGTCTTTGAAGATTTTTAGATTAGTCGGGAGGTGGTAGAGGCAGAATTATGAAGATCATGGCAGCCAGTGCCACGGATTTTGAATGGCTCTTCAGACACCTATGGGTGACGTCATGGACACAAGGTCCACTCTTTATTCTAGTCTATGGTTTTAAAGTGTCAAAGTTCCAATATCAGCGCTTGGTCATTCTCTTTTCAAACACGATTCAATGAGTAAATTCGACCAAAATGTATTTTCTCAATTTTTTGTTTTAATTTTATGGAAATTTAATTGTTTTACATTTATTTTCTGTTGATTGAACATGCCAGTTTTCACACATGTCTTAAAAACAACCACAGCTCTTTGAGCGAATTCATGAGCGAACAAAACATCTAGATACACACCCATCGATCGCACTGCCTATGTTGCTCTATCGATCGGCCAGATGTGCTCTGATTGGGTGAAGTGTTTGACACGCCCTCCTGAGTGAGATGACTTGGCAACATTTTATTTATTTCTTTTACACTTTACAGGAAGCCAAAGGGGCGTGATTTTACTAAAAAACAATTAGTGCATCAGATAGTGAAACTGTACGGCCAGGTACAGAGAAGGAGTCGCTCACGTCAGGTACATTAGAGCATGCAAAATATTTATTTACTGTTTACAATCTAAAAATCTATTGTTCTTCTATGTAACATTCTGCTTTAAATGTGCTAAACTTATACATTTAAAACACTGTGATATGTTTATTAGTTCAAGATGTGCTCATGATGGGTGTAATAAACCGAGTAATAACCGAGCAGGTTGAGTGGTTGGGTTTAAGTAGAAGTACACAGGAATATACCATAAAGCAATACATTAGACAGGTGCACTGTGTTGTAATGTATTTAGATGCATTTGTCAGAGGAGTAAATGTATTTCGTAATGCAATAGAACTTAACACATCTTTCTCTCATCTTTTCCTGCAAATACTTGATCTCTCCTTGCTGAGCAGCAGAATTGGATTTATTTTTATGCACTCACCAAATAAACTGTTAAACACATTTTAGCTCCTTCAATTCAATCTGTGTGAGAGCTGCTGTCTCCCCTGTTCTTACAAAAAAAAAAGAAAAGAAACTGAACACAGTCCAACAGCAATGAAACAGGTGTCTTACTGCTCGGGGTACATAAATCATCCAGTGCGGTACGTGGAGCGTTTGCAGGAATGGATATAAAGGAATGATTATTTATTCAGAAGAGGGAAACAATGCTGTGATCATTGCTAATCAGAAAGCTCTGAGGAATACATTGTGGGGAATACTGCAAGAAAAGCAAAATCTGTTGTTGTTTTTTTTGCATCGCTCACACAAAACTTTCCTCCCTGCTGCATAAATTATAGTCAGAAAAAAACTCATCTGATGCTTCTTCATTGTAAATAGTTCCAAAATACAAACATTACCACATAGTTTCCACTGAAGGGTCATGCTGATATTTGTAGAGGCATCCAGTTATAGATACCACTAATACCTCTACAATACCTCTGACAAATAACAATAGGCATGTTTTCCAAGGGTCATACCCACGGTTAGATTTGTGTATTAGTATTTATGGCATCTACATCGTCAGTTACTGATCATTTAAAACAAAATCCAACAAGTTCCTGGTCACACATGCAGAAAACAAGAAAGTGTAAGCATTCTTACTTCTTGTAGGTTGATGAACTCAAGTCCAGGTGTCCTTTTTTTTGAAAAAATTGTTGTTTAGTTGAATTAATTCCAGCCTGTGAAAAAACAGGAGGCAGACTTTGGATCTGAGGAGGGATGAACATCTGACAAGAGGCTACCCTTGAATAAAAGTCTCAAATTGATTGACCTGATGATAAATGTGCTCACAATTACAAGTGAAGTAAGGTGGTGGTAAACAAAAGAGAGGGAGGTAAAGGGGGGGGGCAGGCGGCAGAAACGTGAGGGGGGAGGAGGAGGATGATGACTACACCGCTATTATGAGCACTTTATTTTCAATTAAGCCTCCTTGCATCTACTGTAAGCTCACTTTCTGCCATTTTTGATGATGCAGGGACTTCTTGGACTGGAAATTGATTGGTTAGCCAACGTCTGCAACTTTGCTCATTTAACCGAAGATGCACTTTCAGCGCACAGTAGAAAAAAAAAAAAAAACATCAGAAAAACATATTTTTTAATTATTATTATTATTCATTAGGGCAGCAAAAAGAAAAAAAAGAAGAAAAAGTAAAATAAAATGATCTTTAGGTTCATGCGTTTAAAGGTTGGTTGGTTTACATAGTGAGAAGCGATGAAAGGTCATATTTTTAATTTCTGTGAATCATTAATCCGTATATTAATCCAAAAGCACATACCATAGATCAGATTTTAAGCAGAATGAAGGACACGGTGATGTATAGAGCCCCAAAGTGTTCATCATTAAAGAATAGTACAATAATGTTGTCATATAAAGGTCCTGTATGTATGATTTATCATGGAATATCCATTCATCCTTTTTCTGCAACTGATAATCCTTATCAGGGTGGCAAGGGGCTGGAGCCTATCCTAGCTGACACTGGGTGAGAGGTTCATCACAGGGCTAGTGTGGAATATAATATTCATAACTAGTCCTGAAAATAAGAACCATTATGTATATCACTGGAGAATGAGCCTTTCTACAGATGCCATGGAGTCCACCATGTTTCTACAGTAGCCCAGAAGAGGCGTGCACTGTAATTGGACAAGGAGAGCGTGAGATGTGAGGGGGTTGCAAACAGTGACAACACTACTAGGTGCCACTAAATCCTACATACTGGTCCTATTGAGTGTGTTTTTATTTCATGGCTGGACTTTCTCCCAGTCTCATACTCAAAAGATGTTTTTTGTTCTAAGGAATTTTTTTTTTTAATCAAAATGCTGCTGAGGTTGGCTTGTTATAAAAAAATTGGATTATACTGGGGTTCAGGTGTTTTAATTCATATAGTGTGTGTGTATCCTGTCTTTTGAATGTCTTGTGCATGTGCTTTTGCATGTCTTCCCTTAGTTGGTCTCTGATTTACTGAGGCTGGCAGGGAGAGATAATTATAAATCAACAGTACATGGTTTGGAGAGACAGGCTAAAGGAGTACCATGTGGATATAAAACATAATGCTCATTACTGAGCAGAAAACCAAAAAGGAATGTTATGATATTATCTGTATCAGGTGGGGAGGTGTCCGAGACAGCCCATTTTAAAAAATGTATAAGAACCAACTGTTAGAGCTCCTCGAGGAGCCTTTTCTCTGTAACCCCTTTTGTGTGTTGCACTGTTAAAAGCTCCTTCTTGTACAAGAATAATAAATTCAACTTAAACTTTGATACTTTGAATCCAGTCTTCCTTATTTAAGGGTTTTTCTTGTAAAAATTCCCATAACATGGCTGATAACCTGTAGATTGAACTAAAGTAAAGGGAGCTGTAAAAACAGCTAAATTACCTCTTTAGAATTCGGACAAAGACACAAGAATACACAGAACAGACGACAAAGTAAATTTTTAGTTGACGGTTTAATGTCAGCGCACTTATATCGTCACATATGATCTGTATGTTTCCCTTTTGCTGCCCTGAATCTGGCCGCATGGCGTAAATGTCAAGCTGATGAATGAATACAAACATACTTTTACACACAGGAACACAACAAAAACATCTGAACACAAAGTCATCAGTCAATAAAAGTGTCACTGGGACAAAATAAAGATATTTTTTGTTTTTAGTCTAAGATTCCATTTAATACACTACTCCCCAAATGTTATATTGGGATATTCGACTTTCTGGTTACATTTATGGAAAATGGAAAAAGTTCATGCTACAGTGATGTTATATCATGAAAGAGGGGTATTTAAGTAGAAGCGTGTAATAGTAATTTCATAAACAAAAATGTCAATGTCATGTATCCTTGAGCATCAATTACAGCTTCACAACGACGTCTCACGCTGTTCACAAGCCGACTTATTGCAACCTGCTGATGACCTCTGGGTACGTCCTTGTTTGAAGCTTCACACTAACCAGGTACTGTTGTTGGATTGTTAGGCGTCGTCTTGGCGTCTCATGATGTCAAAATGTGAACAGCATGACGATGAAGAGAATGTTTAAATACAAACTGTCACTGAACCAGAACATTTTGCTGTCGATTCATGGATCAGACACTTGTGATTTTACATAAGTACAAGTACTGAAAACACTGAACAGTCGGACGTGTGCATTCAAAGGTTTACAGGTTCACCTGTAAAGGTCAGAGTGCATTTAAGGTGCTCAATCTTTCCCCTGATTACACGTCTCTCCTCAGGATTTCCGAGCAGATCTCCGCCTGACATGAACCTGAGCGTTGAGTTTCTAATAAATATCTGAAGACACCTGTGTGGGTGTGTGTGTAGAGGCCTTTAACGCATTAGAAAGAATATCTGAGAAGTTACACCTCTGATCGATCTGCCAAGAAATCCACTTTATACTTTAATCTAATCGCTCCCGGTCGTGAAAAGCTTTTAAAATCGTGAGAGGAAGTCAGCATAACTAAGGAGGGTGTAAAGTAAGAAAGAGTGAGGAGTAAAAGTATTGCAGGCTGAGAGGTGGGTGGGAGACGGAGCTGCATGGATGCGTGTTGGAGGAGGCCTTCTGATGAGGAGGTGTTTCTCTCCTCAGTGTATTAAAACCACCGAGTAAATGAGTTACTGTCACAGAGGTCTATTACTTAACATCTGGACCAAATCCACGATTGGAGAGCTCCTTAAAATGTTTTGTAGCTTCTTTAAAACCTGCATTTCCCGACTTTTCTGCCATCTGATGGCAGCACAAGACGCAGTAATCACAACTTCGGACTTATAAAGTTGATTTAAACTATTTCACTGTTCACCAGCTAGTAGCCAACATTGTATGTTTGCTGTTCACTGCATACAACGGATTTATCAGAGCTTTTATGGATAAAACCAGCTGCTTGCTGCATCTTGACGGCTCGAGGCCTTAAGTCCATGTGTCGTGCCAGCCGGCCTCTTGTTTCTTTGCCCCTTCTTGCACCTCGTTTGATTGATTGGTGTCAGCCTTTATAAGCTGGGTGATCTCAAGACGGTTTCCTCTTTTCGGCCTTTTGCCGACACCCTCTTTGACACGCTCTTGTTCACGTTACACAACTAACATTCACACTCACCACTGATGGCTGACGGTAACACAGCATGGTTTGTTTACTGGGGGGCAACTGGACATTCACGAGTCACACAAGTTTGTTTAGGTTAGGACAGTTGTCACAACAAATAGTAACGAACCAAGCGGAAACTATGACTGGAGGATGGATTTCTGGTTCACTTAAAGAGTTTCTGTGTGGTCCTCACTCTTTGTTATGCTCTTTAACGAGGCGGACAGAAGCCAAACAGTGATCGGTCCTAAAGCCAGAACAATAAACTGAAAGAAGCTTCAAAAGCTGTGCAGACCTGATAAGCAATTTAATTTTGTTCTTCCTACACAGCCAGTTATTGTTAAATTAATGTGTGCGACTCATAATGAATAAAACATAAATGTGACTTCGGTTATTTTATTTGAGTTCGCCTACAAGGACTGTAGAGTATTAACATGAAGAGCAGTGTTGTAGTTCCTTTTTTAAAAAGGCCTCAGTCTCGTTATCAACTGCAGTCTTACTGTCTCAGTCTCAGACAAAGACGACTGTCATTTGATTGCCTGTGCATTGTCTGATTTATTTTGTTTGTTTGAGAGAAGACATCAACTAAATACTGTGGAATAAAATCTGGTTTTCTTAAATCACAAAAGAGTTCATCTGCAAAACAACATCCAGGTTTTGGTGAATATTCGCTCCCTAAGTAGACTACACACTGTCGATACACTCTGGTCATAGTCTTGTCTCAACACGCTCTGGTCTGTCTTGGTCTCGCCTCGACACACTCTGGTCTGTCTTGGTCTCGCCTCGACACACTCTGGTCTGTCTTGGTCTCGCCTCGATACACTCTGGTCTTGGTCTCGTCTCGACACGCTCTGGTCTCGGTCTCGTCTAGACATGCTCTGGTCTTGGTCTCGTCTCGATACGCTCTGGTCGGTCTTGGTCTCGTCTCGATACGCTCTGGTCTCGGTCTCGTTTCGATAAGCTCTGGTCTCGGTCATGACTTGGTCTCGGTTTAGTTGGTCTTGACTACAACACTGATGAAGAGAACAAAGTCAGAAAGACAACATTAAAAACAGTAAATGTTTCCTTTTATTGGTAACCGCAAGCTGAGTAAGTCTTTGTTGACAAAATGGATGAAGTGGTGTAGGAACATCACAAAGTGAGATAAAAGATTATTTCCTATTGGTCTTTACATTTACCTGTACACACACACACAAACCTCCCAAATATCAAGTCGTCGGTTTAAATCGTTATGAAGAGAAAACATCTGCTCGAACTCGAGTTGCTTAGTGTCGATCTATCCGTGTTGAAGGTGATTTAAAAATGTAGGTCCAACGATCATGAAAATAGTTACAAACTTGACAAAATGAGATGCATCCATGTGTTTTAAAATCGTTTGATAGAAAAGTTCACAACCGTACTGATTGCTTAATGGCTTTCAATCATTTTTCTTCTTCTTACTCACAAGCCTGAAAATAATCTGCCGCCCTTTGATATGAAGGCGTCTACGTCTGTTCATCAATGGCTCTTCAGATATATGTAAAAAACAAACACAATGAACAGATTCATTAACAGTTAGCCTCAAATGTTAAAAAATAAACTGTGATTTGTGGTGGAATGGATTAAAGGATGAGCGGTCCATTTGCAGCAGAATTTTAAAAATGAACGCCCTAATAAATAGAAAACATCATGTGGAATGCATAAATTATATCTGATAGATGAATTACTGTAAATATGATGCACAAGCAGCAACTAAAAGGTTCACAAATAGCCTTGCTGGTGAAGTATTTCCTTTAGGATAAGTTTGCATTTTGAATCCGTCTGGTAACCATCGAAACCTGAAGTTATTAACTGAGCTGTTGTTGTTGTTGTTGTTTGAGGAATGACCGCAGATAGATCAGTACAGTTTGACCATGCTCTCCCGGGATTTGCCGACTCCGACCCACTTCACTGAAATGAGAACAAACAAACAAAAAAGAAATCTGTGAGTGACGGCTTTGGCAAAGCTAAAACACAGTTTGGCCGCAGCCTCTTCATCAATGTAAAGTGCCTCGTTTTAACGGACCTGGCACTTCCAGGAAGTCCTCGATGAACCGAATGTAATCTTGGGCCTTTGCCGGCAGCTCCTCGAAGCTCCGAGCCGCCTCGGTGCTGCAGCGCCAGCCGGGCAATGTCTTGTACTCCACTGACACCCGCATCAAGACGTCCATGTTCGCTGCAAGCACAGAAGCACATCGATAACATCGAGTGAGAGATTAAATGTCTTTGTTGTGGCTCGGAGGAACAAATCTGGAACCATAATTCAACCGCAAAAATTAGGTTTGTGTAAATTTATATGAAACACAGAGCTGCTGCTGCAGCGTCATAGGAGGCGAGAAGTTGGTTCGGCGGTACAAGCAGAGCTACAGAAGACAAATGCTGCAAAACAGATTTTTAAAAACCCGAGCTGTGGCGTTTCCCGCTAGTAAAAGCTGACCTACATAAAATCAAACATTAGGGAGCATAAAAGCTGCGTTCATTCACCTGCAACTGAATAAAAGTAAAGTAATAAACCTCTTGATGTCCTCTTCTTTTCGTTTACAGGGATTATGTTTCTGGTATGAAAATGTTTGTGTCAGACGAGAAGTCTAAAGCGCTGATTCTCAAACTGTGGCATCACTGGTAGATACGAGACCTCTCTCTGGTATTATACTATCAAAATATTACACATTTTCAAATTGAAATAAACTATGAGGTGAGATAAAATATGACAGCAAGATAGTAAACACCGAAATCATGTGTTGCCATTCCAGTCAATGTTTCAAACCCCACCGGAAACAAGGTGGTCCGGTTCAGAAGCAGGACTCCGCTCGGCTCTGCTGAGACGGACGCTTTGAACAGCTCAGGTCGATCTGCACAGAGCAGCTCGAGCTGGCCGGAAGTCAGACACATTAAGAATCTGGTCGATTTTCATATCTGATATCTGCCAAAATGGAAACAATTTAACTACGTGGCATATTTGCATATTTAGAAGCACATGAACCAGGATAAATCTGATGCAAGGTAACAATCTTTGGTGGGCAAAACGCTTCTGATAGGGTTTGAAGTCACGGGGAGGATGGACCAGAACAGCACTGCGGCCACTATTTGACTGGTGGAGTTTGGCTGTAACGGAGGTAATACGGCCGGGTTCAAAAACACAAACGGGAAATATTAGGAGATGCGGTGTGGATCAGGATCAGATCAGCTCTGGTTTGGTTCAATGAGTGAGCTGACCGTAGCTGCTGTATCGGTCGGTCATGACGGTTGAAGAGCTGAATACTTTCTGATTAACCGTCTCTCATTTATAGATTTAATATCACTGAAAGAGCTTTTTGAAGATGTGAAGTTTGAGTTTGTAAAATGCAGTTTGGATTATTTTCATGTGTTTTAATCATTTAATTATAAAAATAATTGACAGATAATGAAACTAATCATTAAAAACTCTGCCCTCTTACTTTAAGGAAATCCTCATTTAAAGATTTTTAATCAATCTAATGCTCGTTGACAGTTTCATAAAACATCACGTGTCGTACCGGGGAAACTTGGTAGAGGCTTTCCATCGACCGTATAGGCCACGCCCACTTTAATCTCTGTCAGCGTGTCCAAAATATCGAGCTTCGTCAAGGCAATTCTGCAAAAAAACAAAGGACAGGTCAGTGTTCAGCTCTGATGATAATGGACAGACAGAGTGCACAATGAAGCTCACGTCCAGACTCAATACTCTTAAGTGTGATGTTTCCTTACGCGGAGAAGCCGTTGACCATGTGGGCGTATCTGACCAGAATCAGGTCCAGCCAACCACAACGCCTCCTCCTGCCCGTCGTCACGCCAAACTCTCTCCCTCGGGACTGTAACAGATCCCCGATCTCCTAAAAGACGACAAACAAGAAGCACGGTGTTAAAACGTTTGAGCTGTTTTAAAGGGGAGGTCGTGTGGATTTATCTGCTGATGCCGTTTCCAGCAACATCCTGTCCGGCACAACCGCACTTCTTCTCTGCTGTCAGTCACTGGATAACGTGTCTTGTTAAAAGGAAGTATCTCTGGTAGACATTTTGTTCCGCACATTCCCCACAAAAGGTTTTCCCAAGCAATCTCTACCCTACGTCTGACCACAAGCCTGCCGCCGTAACCTCGAGGCCACAATAGCTCAAAATTAGAAGACGGCAGTGAGGTCTGTCTGTCTGGCTCACAGGAGGAGAAGCTGCATTACTGCATAAACTACTCATCTAAACAAACCTCTTCTCTGTTTACTGAGGAGCTACAGCCGGGTACCTTTAAAATTTAACAGCCGCTGAACACGGACACATGGGTCAGAGGATTTATTCACCATCTCTCTGCAGACTGCTGAGCTGTGAGACTATGCGTCCTTGTTCAGTATTATACTGTAAATCCTTTCGTTTTGGTAGTATCACGATGAACGTCAGCTTCATTTTCCAGTTGATATTTGCTGTTTCAGAATGAGGAGAAGCAGGACAGGTACAACGAGGCACAGGTGTGTTACCGGAGGGAAAGGCAAACTAATTTTTTACCACCGCTGCCATCAAAGTCATAAGAAATAAATCATGTCTCTAGGATAAACTGGACTCTTGTGTGTTTTGTTTGTAGTCCTAAGCCTAGCACATTAATTACTTTAAACTCTGTGCAGCCCTCAGCTGCTTAAAGTTTTAGGCGTTTGCGTGATGTCACCCACAAATATTTATCAGAAATAAGTTTAATAATATCATACATTACTAGAAATAGTACTTTTAGCTGCAGGTTGTTCATATTTCCATCACGCCACCTTAAAAACTTCACGTTGGCTGTTGTGAGTGTGATAATCTGACAACAACAACACGTTCAACACGTTCCTTCGACCCGCTCGAGTCTGTTGGCTCGATTACAAAAAGCTGCTGGTGAACGCCCGAGTGTGATAAATTTGATCCTTTAATCACGACACCAACAACTTCACAGCTGTTATCTATAATTAGCGGGATATTTATCACCAAATAACATCAGGGGTTATTTTTCTAAATCTGTCTTTACTCACATTATCCTGCTCTGTTGGGAAAGCGCCGACGCCCACCCGGGTGGTGTAAGCTTTGACGACGCCGTACACTCGGCCGACGTATGACGGAGGCACGCCGAGGCCGGTGCACACTCCTCCCACGGTGCAGTTGGAAGACGTCACGAAAGGATACGTCCCTGAACAGAGGAGTATCTGTTAACCCGAGGAGGCTACACATCCGTCAGTCTTCATAATTAATTCCTACAAACTCTGCGTCACTCACCGAAGTCGATATCCAGGAGAGCAGCGTTGGCTCCCTCCACCAGGATTTTCTTACTGGGTCCATTAAGAGCTTCGTGCATGAAGTACACGCCGTCGGTCACCAGAGGACGCAGTCTCTCTGCGTCTTTCTGAAAAACACCAACAAAATCTGCTGTTTGAAATCCACAATTACAATAATGAAAACTCTGAACACTGTTCAGCAAGAAACACAAATCACAACTCAGTTGTACAGTCATTCATTTAAACTGCAAGGCAGAGGCAACAGCAGCGTTCTCTGAGCTTTTTAAGTCTTTATTTCTCGATTGTAACAGCTGAAGACAGACAAAGGGACATGAGGTTGGATTCAAACTCCGGCCGCTGCAGTAAGGACTCAGCCTTGTTACATGGGGTGGACGGGCAGCTGTCTAATTAGATGATCTGTGGTTCGATCCGCCTGTCTGCATATCTCTGCAGGATACTGCTATCATTGCTGTGTGAATGAGTTAGCTCCCAAACATGGCGAGGTAACAACCAACAAGATACGGCTGTGGTTCATGGAGGTAGAGCACGTCGTCCCCTAATTAGATAATCGGCGGTTTGATCCATAGCTCCTCCGGTCTGCAAGTCGAAGTGTCCTCGGGCAAGATACCAAAGACTGCGGCATCAGTGTGTGAATGGTTAGCTGCTGAAACCGATGAGCAGCTGGCACCTTGCATGTCGGGACAGTCCAGGACAGATATAAAGTCTTTCAATGATCCGTGTCTAAGGATTTCAAGGATCCATGGGAACACACTAGTATCATGTGAAACTAGTAAATAATCTTGTTTACTGTAATGTCATTTTATCTTCAGCTGCACTATACATTTTTAACAAACATGAGCCCAAATGTAGATTAAATAATTGTTTGAACAAAGTTCAGGCTTTTCAAACAGAAGCCACATTAAATAGTTTAAGTGTGAACTTGTGTGAGCCATGCCAGATTGACAGCAAGCCAGCATGCACATTTCCAGGACCCAGAGACGGAGGCAGCCAACATTCGTTTTGTTATTTACACCTGTGCTTTTCCTACTGTGACAGGTCAACGTGTCTTCTGGTGTCACGGCATCGCTGCCAAGCCAATAAGCTGTCCTCACCTTGAGCTGCTCCAGCTCTCCGTCAATGTCGACGTTGAGGTTTGGATACATCGTCTGGAAATGTTCTGCCAACATACGAAATCTGCAAAGAGGAGGAGGAGGAGGAGGACAGAGTTTGTTTATGAGTCTGTGTGCCTTCATCTGAACACAAACATCCCTGCTCAACTTCATCTGTCAACATGATATACATGAAAGCAGTTTAACATGTGTGCCACAGACAGGTGTCACCACCTGGTGGCAGGAAAAGATATAGACACTGCAATAACTGTTTCAGTTTCAAATGTTACATAAGCTGTTAAAACATGACATAGATTAGCCAACATGTGTGTGGCTTACTTAAAGAGATGCAGGAGAAGTAGTGGAGCAGTTTGTGTATTTGGTGTAGTCTGAAGCTAAAACAATATTAGCTTAATCTCTTGGCTTGATTGTTGAGTGTCCATGACATCAAAAACATTCCCACGATCCCGTAGGCCTCTGGGATTTTAGTGAAACGAAACAAGTAAACTAAGCGGAAGTGGGACGGCATCTTTTTCCGAGCTCAGACTCTTAGTCTCAGACTTTGAAAACCAACAAGGTGCTGAGAAGCTGCTTGTACCGGTACTTCCCTAACTGATGTGTCACCTTCCTTTAGCAAGTCCTTCAACTAATGCACATTTCCAAAACGTCCTTCTAGGCTTCTTCTTGTCCTTCCACATTATAGACAGAAGTCTACACGCACTTACATCAGTGAATAACCTGCAGTGTCAGGAAACTGCTCATGGCATACGACATGTGACAGTCAAGAAATGGGTGCTTCTTCTGGTAGCGACACACCTGCTCCATGAATAAACCCCAAACTATAAAAGAGCAACAGAACAAGATGTAGCAGCCGGTTAATATTATTAGTCCAGTTTTTCTTCTTAGCTTTGTCCATCAACGTCCTTTTTGGTCTCTTTACCTCTGTCATTAGGTCCACAGAGGCTGCTGAGTCCGGTCACATTGCCTGCTTGCACAGCTCTTGTTCTGGCTCCATTCTCCGTCAGCATTTCCCCACACCCCGGACCTGAATACCTCATCTTCCCTGTGGTATGAACACTAACACTCCCCTCGGTGCTCTGAGCTCACGGTCCGGACAGCCCAGCTAACAAACTAAGCAGCTACAGTTGGCAGCGGTTTGATTTACAGAGTTTCCTGATGGACAGTAAACTAAAGAGAGTCGAGGTGGAGCAGCCAGAGGACATCAGAGGGAAAAAGCATTACGTACTTCTCACAGGTGACCGGTAGATCAAAATCTGATCAAAGTTAATAATAATAATCAAATTAATGATTTAAAATCTGTTATTTTCTGGTAGAAACACTAACCAATGGAGCTTCAAGTATCCAACTGAAAGAATCCCACCCCCTCTCTTCAGGCCTCCCTCCAGAGCCGAATGAAAAGACCTGATTGTTCTTTCATCCAAACATGAATGTGAGGTCAGCAGTCTCTCACACGTCCTCTCATTTTAGATCACGGATGATGTGATATGAAGAGAAACTGAAAAAATTAAAGAAATTAGGTGGGAAAAAAGACTCACTTGTCCTTAAAAACGTTGAAATCTGCAATGAGGTCACAGACTCGCAGACCGTTACGAGCAGCTTTGGAGGAGTAGGCAGGTCCGATGCCCTTCTTTGTGGTTCCCAAACTGGAGAGCAAATAAAACAACATCAGTAACATTGATACAATATTTGAAAACACAAAGCAAATATCAAAGATTTGATTTACTTTTTCCCTTCTTGTTGCTGCCGCTGCTGCTCTTGGATGCCGTCAACGGCTTGATGGAAGTTGAACACTAGAGGCAGTCAGAAGACGGGACGGTCAATAAGAGGATAAGCTCATAAGCTTAAAAAACAAACTTGGTGAGAATGAGGAAACGCTGTTTACTCACCGATGTGCGCGCGATCAGAAATCTTTAATCTCTCCTGCCATCCCTGTAATCCTGCGTCCGATACAACAAATCCCACATTACATGTTTGCACCGCAGTGAATATCTTCTCGATACATCTCAGCTATCCTACGCATGTCATTACAGGTTTCGTTTTAACTTTAATACTTTCATTTCAAGAAAGAAATGACAGTATTAGTGACAGAAATTGCTGCAACCCATGAAATGCACAAGGACAACTGTGGCTGTTTTTCCTCCTGTAAAATGTCCATCAGGTGCAAGATGGTAAATTCAAAATGAATCTAGCTGTAGCCTTCTAAAGAGATCCTACGTCTTTGCAAAGTCATAAAAACTGTCTTTAGATGTGAGAGGGTGTCAGACTTGAGTACTTTATATGTGACACGGTTTCATAAAACCTTTATTGCCATCACTGCATTAGAAAAACTTACCTTTGCCTTTCTGCAGGTTCTTTTCAGCCTCGCCAAACAGACCGGGCAGGTGTACCACCACCCCGTTGCCTGTAACATAAAAAGGAGACATTTTTCTTATGAGTAACACATTACTAATGTTTCCATTGTGGTTTACTCATATAAACACTGGCTATCCTGTTGTGTTTCCTCTTTCATCATTTCTTGTTTTCAAAAGAGTAAACGCAAATTCAAGAAACCATGGTGTAGTAAGTTTGTTTAGTTTAACCTTGTGCTCGGCATGATGTTTGAAATGTTCAGTTTTAGAGTTTTAAAGAGGTGTTCATTCAACTTCAGGGTCATTTACCCTCAAATGTTAGAAACAAACGGAGCATAAAGATGAATAAACACGACTATAGATCAGCTTTACTCCAAACAACAATATTCCAAGTTTTAGTTTTTAGCTCGGTGTACCTAATAAACTGGAAACTAGCCTAGATGTGACTGTTAGACAGTAAGAAAAGGTAAAATGAAAAGGTTAAAAAACACTAAATATGGGAAGTATTATAAAGAGAAGTGAAAATCAGCTAGACATTCAGAACATGCTCAAATCGTGCGTGACAGCACACACAGCTAAGTCTGTCCATGGAAAAAAATTTAGATACATTAGTCACTACAAGACTTGAACTAGTAAGGCAGTTTCGTGTTCATATGTGCTGTATTTATTCAGTTTGGGGAACTCTATGAACGTTAGTTGGCTTATTTTAAATGCAAATTGCCCCAAATATACAAAAACATTTTGATTATGTTTAATTTAAGTTAGTAGTTGTTGTATAATCACAATATTAGACGAGAGGGTGTGCTTTAACGTCTTTATTGGCACTTACAGTCGTGCCAATAAAGACGTTAAAGCACACGCACTAAGCTTCACGTGTACGCTGCTGTATTTTAACCTCTGTCATAATGGTGGTAGCTGATTGATAAAAAGTTCGAGAAACACCGTACTTATATATCTGAACACGGTGTTTCTCAAACTTTTTACACTGCGTACCACCTCAGAAAACATTTGTCTCTCCAAGGTGGGCAGTTCACACACGAGGCTGGTTGTATTCTGTGATTTGATGTGTTTGCATGATTTATTCCTCCAAGTACCGCTACAGGAAAGTCGAGTACTCCGAACAATAACAAAAAACAGGGTCACTTCCTCGGCTATATTATATAACCGACACGGCTGTCTGCTGCTGCGTTTTTCACACCTATAACCGCCATAAACTCGTCGTTTTATGATCTTCGTCTTCCCGCCCAAAGTTTCTGTGTCTCACCAATGAAGGAGACGGCCTTCTTGTTGAGCACTCCGCTGGGCAGCAGGTGGAAGTCGTACTCCACCGAGTCCACCACCACGGTGTGACCTGCGTTGTTGCCTCCCTGCAATGAAAAACAGAAATATTCAACTCTCCAGTGGGGTTAATGTGACCAAAAACCAGGGTTCCCACACCTTTTTCATGAACAAATTCAAGCACTTTTCAAGCACCTTCAAGCACCAGTTTTTCCATTTTTCCAGCACCTTTAAATAGGTAGCCTACTAGTTGTGTTTGCCATGATGGTCATGGGAAGCGCAGCGGTGCCACTGTATGGCATAATAATATGGGTCTAATTAGCATTATTTCATATAGTGGTAGATTGACTGTTTTGATTTTTAACTAATTGTGAATTGGCTTGTCTTCTCAGCTTGTGAGCGGTGTATTGTGTAACTACCATAGCGCAATAACAGTGACAAATAGACATCGCACAAATTTCAAGCATTTTCACAACCTTGAAAACTCTGAATTGAAATTCAAGCATTTTCAAGGAATTCAAGCACCAGTGGGAACCCTGAAAAACACACTGAGGGCTGAGGGAAAGTTAACAAAAACACTCACTCAGCATGTGTTTCAATGAGAACAGGGTCAAACTTTTCCCTTGTTTGGTTACAAGCAAAAAATAATTAACATTTGTGCTAATTTAACTGGATGTGAGGAGGAACAGCTGGCGAACAGCTGGGTAGGTCAGTGTCTGGGTTACATAACACGGTTATCAGTACGTGGAGGTCATGTGCTGCATTGAGGACATATTTTTCTATATTATTAGATAAATAAATACAAAATATATATAAATAAACACGTTAGCTTTATCATTAGCATCAACTTAGCACTTCAACATCCGGGAGGTCAGACAAGGTTGTTGACGTCAGTTCGTGAATATTTAACGGTCCGTTAACCGTTAACGACGCTTGATTTAATCACATTTACATAAAGTGCGTGTATTAAAATGTTAATTATGATGTTAAATCGACGTTTACCTGACACCTGCATACGATATCCGCATCCATAGCGAGCAAGTCAACAACTTTCCCCTTGCCCTCGTCGCCCCACTGGGCTCCGAGCACAACGGTCACTTTGTTCTTCGGCTCCTTCGGGACACGGAGAAGATTCTCCCGCGACGGGCTCTCCCGTGGCCGCTTGACGACCGGCTCCCCGTTCAGGGTGGCGGTAGAGGAGGAGGTGTCTCGCCCGTTAACGTTAGCCATGTTGCCGTCTGATGCCATGCTGCTGTGTCTACCGGAAAATCCTTTTACCGCGTTCTCTGGCGGAAGTGACGGTTGGCCGTTGCTCCGCTTCACCAACGGTCGTCCGCCACAAGATGGCGGCGTTTCTTCTTAACACTTACACACCAACGGTTCTCTTAGGTTAACAAAATACATACATTTAGGCACAATTATCAATTTGTTCCGCGTATAAATCGTCCTGACGTACCATTATTATATTATTTATTCATTGCAATTCGTTATAATTGTTTTAATGTCTTAAAAATGAGCCCTTTATATCTACAGTGAAAGAGGGTCCTCTTCATAGACATATATACATAGACGCCGCATTGCCGCCATATTGGATGTGGCAGATCTGCCCGTAAACTAATACAAGGAAATGGACTGAACTTCATAAAGCGCCTTTCTACAAAGTTCTTTAAGTTAATGCCTCTTATACACCCATTCACACACACACTAATATATCTGGGAAACAAACAGGCACCAAAAACAACGTATGTAACTTTTAAAGTGATGATTATAAATGTTTACTCCTTATGTAAGCACCAAACCAACGTATGTATTTTTCTAATGCTGAGTGTTTACAGCTACTACTGTGTGTAACACTGTTACTGTGATGATAAATATTGAAATATTTTTATTTAACACTTAATCAGTGACTATAATAACCAGATCCTGAAATGTAGATGTGACATGAGGGTTTCTAAATAAAGAGCACTAACGTGTACGTTACACGTGAACATACACACATGCATATAGTACACACACACACACACATTTGCCGGTGACGTATCGCGACCAACGACCAACCCGCTCAATGCGGCGTCTATGTATATATGTCTATGGTCCTCTTCCATGGAGTTATTTTTGAGACATTTTAAACCGCCATATTTGTAAGGTAGCCCAGAACAGACACAAACTACAACTGATCTAGATATGACCTTTTGTTTTTATTGTCAATTTGGCAGCTGGATTCTTTTCTTACAAATATTCCTGACATACTTGAGTTGATTGTAATTGTTGTAAATGTAAATGTAAATGTACTTTATTTATACAGCCCTTTACAACAGTCCTTTCGGTGTACCAAAGTGCTTTACAGCAGGTGATAACAAGAACAATAAGTAAACAATAAGTAAAACAAATAAATTAATAAAAACAATAAAGGAACAGTAAAAACAATAAAATACAACAAAATCGAGATAGATAAAAGTGTCATCATACTACTGGGTATTAAAAGCCATCCTGAATAGGCGGGGTTTTAGCCTGGATTTAAAGAGGCCCAGGTCGGAAACAAGACGCATCTCGACAGGGGGGCTTATTCCAGAGCCTGGGGGCAGCAACGGAAAATGCTCGGTCACCCCAGTGTTTAAATGTTGACCTGGGCACTTCCAACAAAAGTTGATCGTTAGACCTCAGAGCTCTACCAGGATTGCGGACAGTTAAAAGATCAGATAAATACAAAGGAGCGAGGCCGTTAAGAGCTTTAAAAACAAACATTAAAAGTTTAAAATCAATTCTATAAAGGACAGGAAGCCAATGAAGGGAGTTAAGAACAGGAGTGATATGCGCACGTCTGTTGGTGTTGGTTAAAAGAGGGGCAGCAGCGTTTTGCACAAGTTGTGGAGAAATTGCTGAAGTCAAAGGTCAATGGTGAGGTCAGGAGGGAAGAAAGTGTTCAGGAGCCTCTGATGTCTTATGCAGTATTATTTATTGACGCTTGGCCAAGGAGAATTAGACAGTCCCACCAGGATTTCACAATATTTGTTTTGTGATTTTTGCGATCAAAATGACTGATTTTGCGGTAATAATAAACAAAGAGTACACAGATGTAGCATGAATCACTTCTCTCCACTTCCGCCTTTGCTTTAATCCTCCTGACACGTCCAGGAGTAATATTTGACTTCTCTCAGCCCAAATCCAGTGATTTATACCTACTAGACAAATAAGACACTGCCTTGGATCACTGTGTGTTAACTGGTTTGTTGTCATTTCACAGGTAGTTAAGTAAATCTTTAGTTAAAATAGGGCAGGAAAAGCTGTGCATCATTATCTCTAGCCTCCACCCACCCTGTGAGTTGAAAGCTTCAGATATGATTTCTTTCTGACCACACCCAACACTGATTCAGTACTGCAGCCAACGTGTGTGTGCACCACAGTGGTCTTATCAACTGGTGGCAGCAAAGGCTTGTCTGTACACTATTTTTCCAGTGTAAATGAGCAAAAAAACTGACACAGTGAGTCACTGCAGACAACTAATGACTCTTCACACCTGTCTCAGTGTACTGTTATATTTTTACAACAATCTTTGGTTTAATAAGTAATTTGTGTTTTTGCTGTCACGTTGTAGTAGTAAGAATATAAGGAAGATAAAAAATCAAGTACTAAAAAACAATAGAAATATATGTACAACATGTTTCTAGGGTGACAATAGCTTTTAATGGAGTTAGATGGGATTATCACCCCTCAGATTAGGTTACTTACTGGATTCAATTTATTCTTCAAATCATAACAGATGGTAGATCAAGGCTGTGCTCTTTACAATATGATTTACGGAGACTCAACAGTTCCCACCATGAGCAAGCACTCTGCGACGGTGGCAAGGAAAAACTTCCTTTAAGAGGCAGAAACCTCGAGCACATAGTGGACAACTGGTTGTGTTTAGAGAGGGAGAGAGAGACACTACTATAGTTATACTATATAACTATAATTATTATTATCATAGAAATATGACTAACAGTAATGATAATGATGGTTAATGCAAGTTTTTACTATAAGATACCATACCATAAAGAACCCTGAGGTCTGAGATCGCAGTTTTCTCGTGTGGTAATAGGGTACTATGAGCTCTTTAGGATATGACGATGCCAGTCCTTGAAGTTTGTTTTATGTGGGAGTTAAAGCATAAATCCTGACCAAAGATAACCCCAACATTCCTGGATCCTAGCTAGTCTAAGTCAATACTTTTCTGTTTAAGTTCATTGATCAGATTAGCAGAATAATACACTTTATTATAAGAAACACAGCATTACTGTTTCTGACTGAGTCCTGTGCTGTGCTAGATTGAAGCACAGCGATAAATGTCGACGCATATGAACACACTGATAATATTTTGTTTTAATTAGTAATCTTCAGAGTCCAATAAACATGTGCCATTCTTCAAAATGGTGAATTATTAATAGAGAATGCAAAAGTGAAAGTTTGACGGCCGTCATCAATCATTGTTTAACAATGACTTTGTAAACACACTGGTTTCGTTTGCAGCCTTGGATTCAATTAAGGGCTGCATCATTTATCATGAAAAGATCAAGTATTAAGTCCATTTCCATGTTGACAATTTGTATTTTGAGTTTTATTTATTTATTTTTAGATATATGATAAGTTTGTTGTGATAACCTAATTATTGTTGAGTTTGGCCCCTCCAAAATGTCGAAAAGACAGCATCCACTTGTTACCATGAGGGTGAAACTGCCATCGAGAATGCCGTTGGCACTTCCTCCCACTCCTTTACTAATCCTGTATTTACTCATATATCGTAATTATGTTTGCATAACATCCTGCAATCTTTTATTTGTTTATGCATACACAAGTTAAGCTATTTGCTAAACACATTTGATTTAATCTTATGCACAGAAAAAGAGACAAATGACAGACTCATCCACAAACTTTATTCGCCTGAAAAGATGCTTCAAAAACAATTAATAATAAAGTCATTAATATAAAAGCCAAAAAAGTCACAGTTGTCTTGTCGACTGTAGACTCATCCGTAAAGCCAGATGTCAGAGGGACCAACACAGCAGTGGCCTACAGAACTGACAGGCAGATGTTACAATCATTGGCTGTCAATTCATAGGTCATCACCTTGTGCCCCATGGAGACTCCCGATCAAATGAAGTGACACCAAAAAAAGAAAACAGGAAAAAACACAAAGAGTTGAGGCTTTGTGTTGCGTTCGGAGGCTCTCTGCAGGTAACAGCACCTCCACTGGAACAGACACAGCTTCCACATGGAGTTGCTGTTACATCCAGCGAGCACCAAAAGCTTCTTCTCCAAGTCGGAGACGACAGTCCAGTTTCTTCAGAAGGGAGAGCTGCTGTCAAGCTACCTGAAAGAGAGAAAGCACCGAGGTTAACTCAGGATTCAGACTCGGAGGCAGCTGCTTTAGTACGCGGAGAGTCTCCACTTTGCGAGTGACTTTGACCCGACAATTTCCTCCTCCCAGTTTTATTACCTGAAGTAAACGGCATCATTGCTCGCACTCTTCCAACAGCACGGCCAAAGGGCCAAGGCCTCTATAGATAACACAGATTTTATGGTAGCTGTCAACATGAGGGAGCTTTTTCAATATGTGAATATATGGGTGTGTCTGACCTATGTACCCTGTAAGCACTGCATTTCCTGCTCACACTGACATTTGTCCTCATAATTACTAAAAGATTGGCTTCACAGTTTGTCGATAGTTTGAAAGTCACTGAGTTATTTTTTTTCAGTTCCTTAACACATTTTGTGTGTTTGGTTTTTTTTTCATCTGCTGTTGCTCAGCTTGCAGGGTAATATCTCTGTAGACCTTGCCTTGTAGTAAAACTGTGCACAGAAAAACAGACCAATAAAACAATTAAATGATTAGCAGCTTTGTTGGACCATCTACGTTCGTACTTGGTGGGTTTTTAACCCGTCGAATAGACAAATGAGACCAAGCATCCATCGCTTACTGTTTAATTTTCTAACATTTTGATTAGTTTAATTAGAAAATGACTAGAATTATTGTTTTATTTGATAACTGTGGCAAAAAACGCTGCTGTTCTGACAAATATTTGCATTTTTCGAGCAATAAAAGCACAAACAACATTAAATAAGTACGATTTTGACACTTTAATGTAGCACAAAAATTACGTTTTTTTTCCGGTTGACCACCTTTGTGAGCTTTCTCAAGTTGTCCTTGTACGTTTCTTTAACCCTGCAATAGAAAACAGTCTCTGATTTTCAATTCAAGAGCTGCACTCACCTTTTAGATGCAACATGGCTTTTTACAGGACGAGGCCAAAGGTTTGAAGAGCAGCAGGGCAAGCCGGGGCCAACAAGAGCAACAGAGTGAGGAAAAAATACAGAAAAGTAAAAAAAAAAAAGAACAGACGAGTCGAAGACAGATGAAGAAGACACAACAGGGTGAGCCTGACAGAGAGCAGGAAAGAGACACATTTTGATGTAAATGTCGACGAAGCAATGGCAGCAAAGCAGAGCAGCCAGTTTAAAAGATCAGGAGTTGGTGGAAGGTTAATTATTACACTTGCAGTCAATATTTAACAGGCTCAGCGCCCTGCCCTCTCAGTCCAACATCCTGATTCCACACTGACTGACATAGAGGGTAGGGCCACCGTCAAAGCACATCTCTTTTGTCCACTGCACAAAATATGTATTCAACAGCTCACATGGCCTGCAGGACAAAAACTCACACTATAAGATATGCTTTTCTGGAGTCTTACGTGTGAATGGAAAACCTTGAACTCAGACTTTTCTACATTACTTGAGATTTCTATTCTAAAAAAAGCCTCCTAGTGTCAACCATACCGGTCAAGATGAGTTGGAAGATACTCCCCTGACACGAGCTACAGCATGTGAGCCTGATAATATACATTTATTGTTGCAGTCGACTTTCTCCCACACACTCACACTCACACTCACACACACCTACGCACCATTACTGGAAGAAGGAGATATGAAACTCTGTGCTGTGAAGCAATAGAACACGAGGAAGCAAAAGACCGTGTGGAGTGTAGTCATGGAGCGAGAGCGAGCGAAGGCACAATAAAAGGCTGATTGAATGGTGTGTTTAAGAGGGTGCAGAGTGCACTTTGGTACTTAGAAATTATTCATAATGTAGGAAAAATAGCAAACTTAGCACAGAGTACAGATAAAGTTATGGTAAATAAATGATAAACTACAACTGGCTGCAAATGACTCATGACATGTGAAACAAAGTACTGCTAATAAACTTCAAGTTTATTGGGTTGTGCTTGTTTAAAGGAGCTCCAACACCCCTAAAAATAAAGGTTCGGGTTAGAACCTAAAGCAGAGTTTATTCAAGGTGCAATATATAATTTGAATTATTTGTTGAATTGTTTAATTTAAATCCAACACTGTGTAAATTGCCTTAAAAAGGTGATTATGTGAAGTTATTAATTACTGTATAGAAATTATAATCATATTACCAAGTGGTCTCTATAAAACGTTCTTGCAGAATATTAACTTTTACAATTAGAAATGGTGCCACACTAATAATTTCTACACACAGCCACAAAAAAAAAGCTGTTTAAATGTGTTTGAACTGTCCCTTTGTTTGTTTTTATCAATACCAGGTCACATTTCTGCAAAGGTAATCAGCATAGAGCAAAAAAAAAAAGGTTCTTTAAAAAAACTCAAAGTGCCCCAGAGCACCAGTTTTGCGGTTCTTCTACCATCAGTCCATATTATATTTTACTTTTATGTACCATCGATTTGTGGATCTGACTCTACTCTATCATGGATTTTAACTTCTTTTATCTGTTTGAGGAACGCCTGGAGAATAAAACAGGTTATAGTAACACATTCAGAGAATCACTGTTTAACGCAACTCACTACCACCAACTCATCCGGAACTTAATTCGGTTTAGGTTGGGTGACTGTTGAAGCCAGGTGATGCATCATTCTTAGGTGTGTTTTGGGCTACTTTCATGTTCAAAAATAAATGATGGTCCCACTAAGTTCAAACCAGATGCTTAGTGCAGAATGCTGTTGGTTAAGTGTGCCTTAAATTTTGAATAAATTGCCAACAGTGTCACCAGCGAAGCATCTCCACGCCATCATACCTCCTCCTCTATGCTTCAGGGTGGGAACCACACATGCAGATACCATCCCTTCACCTTCTCTGCCTCACGTAGACAAGGTAGTTGAAGCCAAAAATCGAATTTTTGGACCATTATATTTGTTTTTTGGCACAGTTCTCTTCTTTTTCTTGGTCTTCCTCAGTTTCTTTACAGTAATTCAAAGGTCTGAATCACACAGTCTCCTTTGAACAGTTGACGTTGAGATGTGTCTGCTACTTGAAGTCTGTGAAGCATTTTCTGTCCGCTCTATTCTGAAGTCCTGTTAACTGACAACTTCTGAAGCGGTCAACTGTAATAAACCTATCCTCTGCAGCAGAGGTAACTCTTGGTCTTCCTTTCCAGAGGCAGAGCCAGTTTTAATCAGAGCGTTTGATGGTTTTTACTGCACATGAAGATACATTCAAAGTTCTTGATATTTTCCAGACTGACTGACCTTCATGTCTTAAAGTAATGATGGATTGTTGATTCTCTATATTTAGCCGAGTGGTTCTTGCTATAATATTCATTGTTTTTAGTGAAAGTTTGTACAAACTTTTAACTGGGGTTAGTTAACTCGTTATAAAAGCATAATATATAGTGAAACATAGACCTTTCTTAAGTAATTAAGCTTTTTTTTTTTTTACATGGTCTTCCTCCTCTTTTATTCATAAACTTAGGGTCTATCTTATCTCAGAAGTTCAAGGGATTGGTATGCCTGAGTGCAGAGTCCAGTGTCTTAGTGAGAGAGTATGTGCACAGCATTAATCTGCCACACAGATA
The DNA here is from genome assembly GCF_000972845.2 of Larimichthys crocea. Taxonomy (NCBI): domain Eukaryota; kingdom Metazoa; phylum Chordata; class Actinopteri; family Sciaenidae; genus Larimichthys; species Larimichthys crocea. Next base: position 15,164,336 of record NC_040032.1, read on the forward strand.
AAGTCGTTTCTCGCTCCTTTGAATCGACGGCGCCCTACGGTCATAATAATTTCTTCTGCAATTTAGATCAGATAACAACATCAATCTTGCTGAGCATGAAATTATCTGCACAAGGTCGCACGCACACAAGTCCTCAAATCTCAGCTGAGGTTGATCTCATTTTGGAAATGATTGACTTTATCACGGCCGTTTATGTTCTTTTAATGTGCAAATTGTTACATTTTCTTAATGTAAAAACAACCTCCAGCTTCAATCTGTTGCATTAATTTTGTTCTGTGTCTACAAATTGTGTTTAAATGTGTTTCGATGAGAAGGTCAAGCCTTCTATTTTCCTCTGTTGCACATCTTTAACTTTACATTTTGCTCTTTTCCATTTTCAGGATTTCAGTCTAAACTTAACTGTGAAGCAGAGATGAAAAGAAAAAAAAAAAAGATATTGCACCGTATGACTTCAGTCAAACACGTGACAATGCAAAGATGTCCACTTCTTTTCCAGCTTCAAACACATTTCCACTTCACACAGTCAGGTCTCTGATATTTGATGACTCACGTAAAGAGCAAACAGGAGTGTTTCTTTCTCCCTTTGGATTGATTTTTTTAACATTAAGTCATCAGCAATCCAGTCATGTCACAGAATATACATGACTAATCCTTTATATGTTCACGTACAGACAAACTGGCACCATCAGGTACGATTTGATAGATAAGCTGCAGTATAACAATAAAAGGAAGACGTATGTTTCTTGTTGTGATTAATGAACAGTTGTGATTCTCTCCCCGTCTCTTCTTGTTGCTTTGAAGTGGGAGAAGCTCAGCTAGAAAATGTGATGTCATACCTCCATGCGCCAATTAGGGTTTAGCAATTTTTGAATGGGTTGTTTGATCATTATCGATCTGATCAAACCACACCCACACATTCCTAATGATGTAATAATACAGTAAACCCTTGAAAATCATTCCCAGTGTACCAAAACAAATAAAATAAAGTCCTATGCTTTGTATGGTAGCTAATTTAAGTAGCATTAATCACTAAAACCGAAAATATACATTATTACGTTGATATTTATGATTTTTTTCTCGAAGGTTTCCACTTTAAACCAAAAAATGTCTCAACAAAGCATCCAGGGGTCTCTGAAACTCTCCAAAACTGCCGCTCTTGTGGGGTGTTCCCGATCTGCAGTGGTCAGTACCTATCAAGTGGCTCAAGGAGGGAAAAGCTGTGAACAGGTGGCAGGGTCATGGGCAGCCAAGGAGCTAAGGCTGGCCTGTGCAGACCATGTTTATGGAAACTGTATTCCCTGATGGCAGTGCCATCTTTCAGCAGGATAATGCACCCTGCCACGAAGCAAGGGACACAACAACGAGTTCAACGTGTTGACTTGACCTCCAAATTCCCCAGATCTCCAATCGAGATCCAATCGAGCATCTGTGGGACACACTGGACAAACAAGTCCGGTGCATGGAGGCCTCCACCTCGCAACTTACAGGACGTAAAGGATCTGCTGCTTCTACATCTTGGAACCAGACACCACAGCCCACCTTTAGAGGTCTTGTGGAGTCTATGCTTCGATGGGTCAGGGCTGTTTTGGCAGCAAAGGGGGACCTAGATCATATTAGACAGGTACATCATATTAGACAGAACAAGAAACATCTAAAGAGATGTTTTTTTAATTTAATTTTAAATAATCTACACACGCATAATCTATACTTTTCCTCTGGAGTTATCTTAATCTTATGTCACAAGTACCCACAACAAACATCAGCACTGCCCCCTATCGTCAAACAACCATACTACAGTACATCTGTCTCAAAGGCAGTTATGAGGTAAAAGTAGGAATGTGAAGCAGTTTTATTGTTTTTTAACTCGAAGCTAAGAAAGAAAAATAGAGACTGTTTCAGATGTCATATGCATAAACTCACTGCACAGCAAGCTATGGACATTCCTTTCCATCCATCGAGCCTTCATCTCTGCCGATCTGAAAGATATTCTCGCTGCTGAAGTTGGATATGATCTTATTTTATATTCCTTTGCTCGAGCTTTGATTTCTTCATCCCGACACATAAAAGCAATCATAAAATGCGAGAAAGTCTGAGCCTCAAAATGAAGCCTCTGAGTTCTCGGGCGAGGAGAGTTTACACCTGTCAAACTGGAGTGGATAGAGTCTGATACAGAGAGGCTCAGTTATGATCTACAAGCTCCTATAGTAGAAATAAAATGGATTATTCTCACTTCTTGGATGACCTCCTTGTTGCTGACAGACAGTGTTTCTAAAATCCTAAACAAAGCCCTCACCCGCTCAGCTCTCCTGGTCGGATGAGTGATTCTCTCGAACTGGAAGTAACCTCTCATTTCCTTTTTATCCCACAGTCACAGAAATCTGATGCTGTTACTGAGACAAAATTAATATTTTCTGTATTCATGGAGGGAGTCTTCAAAACCAATTTCCCTCCAGGCCTGATGAAATCTCCCCACCCCCTCCTCCTGTTTTCTCCACTGAGACTCATTTCAATATGCAACCCGTCACTCAAGTATTCCTTTTTGGTGAAAATATTCTTTACTGTTTTTGTTTGCTTTGCTTTTTTATCAGAGAAAAAAAATCAATAAACAAATTGTTCAGTCGAACAATGCTCTGCTTTGTGTTCGGGCCTAGGATGCAGCCAGACACGTCCCCCCTTCCTCGCTCAGAGCACCGTCGTCTGCTGTCGATCAGATGGAAATGTTCGGGGAGAAGAATTGGCAGTGATTTTTAAAAAGCAACCAGGTGGAGAGGTTTTGTTCTGAGCTAAAGCACTCGTCGAATCATTAGGATTCACCACAAACTGCATCAACCCCCCGCAGGTACGATATTATGATCTGCTTGTGCTCTGAGGCAGCAAAAGTCACATGAACTGAAGTTGTTTGCTACAGAGGACACAGGAGCTTTAATGTTCAGGCTTATTTTTATCATTTGGAAAATCACCCAAAATTCAACAGCTTGCAGCTGCCGCTAGTATTCGACAGTGTGCTCGTGTTGAACTTATTGGCTCTTGTTCTGTATAGCAGAAGCCAACACATCACAGCCTCTTATTCCCAGCTGCTTCCTTCACAGCACGGATCCCACAATACGCCGTATGTTGTGGATGGACGAGCTGTACTGTCTAGAAGATTTTGGACCTAGTGATCCTCTGGAGTAAAGGCACCATTTATAGAGGTATCAGACAAAGGTGGATCCAAAACACGAGCCGCACCTGTAGGTCTTCCAGCTGTCCTTGGAGACCTGGGAAAACCTTCAGGACGAGCTGGAAGTAAGAAAATGTTGCTCTGTTATTACAGCAGTCCAAATCCAAAGATGCTGCTGTATTGTGAACTTTATTATGAAGCATAAGAATCTCTCGTGTGTCAGTATAGGCCTCAAAAATTGAATATTGATCAGTCACTAGGGTGGAATTCCCAATTTTTTACATTATAATGACTATAAAAAATCATTAATGTTTAACCAAGTGGCAACCTCTGTGGTTGCGAAGTGAAGCCAATGCAGAAGTGCCAAACTGCAGTTCCTCAAACGTCCACTTGAAGCTGGCTACAGAACGAGTCAGTCTCCATAAGTCCCCATGTTCAAATGTCCAACTTCACAGCAGAAATAAACGTGTTGTTTACAACCTGTTTACAGCCTGGTACAAAAAACTGTTTTGGTCTCTGTAGCTAATTTCCACGTTTATGACAACTGTACTGAGGGTGAATTTATATACAACTAATTTGTTTAAATTATATTAAAGCTTAAAGTTATGCATAATTATTTTTGATTGACAGGTAAGTGGCGTTACAGGTGACTTGTTTGAGCACCCAGGAGTCGTTCAGCCTGCCTCGGGTCTGTCAATGATCCAATGACACAGGACTGCCGACATATTCTGAGCTTCAAAACAGCTCCTGTGGGTGACGTCATGCATACGACGTCCAGTATTTATACTGTCAGTGCATTTGACAAGGTGGGACTATCGAATATCTGATCGTAACCCATCCATCAATGACGTACAGACACAGCTTGGTTTTATTTTAATCGCACCGTTTTATTCATCCGATACTAAAAACAAAGTGGAAGTGTTGAAGACCGATCATGTGTTGACAGTTGTGTGTCCTGTGCTCATAGTAACGCCTGAAGGAAACCTCCCACACAGCATTTGAAACCCAAATAAGCACAAAAACAGATTTGAACAACACAAAGCAAATAAGATCCAGTGAAATTCTAGTCAAGGTCTGAATCAATTCAAAACCTTGACATGAAAACTTCAGGCTTTGCTGCCCTCGTGGAAACAGCATGAATCTTTTTAAGCAGCAAAACAAAAGAGAAGTCATTATATTAAAACACCACGACTATCTGATGGTTTATTTTGTTCTGTTGAGCATTTGCGAGAAAGAAATATGTGCTACAGTACAGTCATCTTAAAATCAATGCAATGCTTCATTTTTAATTCAACTCCAGGGATCAACAGCTAAACGAACAGCGACGGAAGTGAGTACAACTTAACGGACTAATGAACGAAATAAATTAATTCCCTTCGACTGATGACGCGAAACGTTCAGACGACAAAACAAAAAACTGTTTGTCAATCTTTTAAAAACAAGATTCGGGTGTAAGACTTTATTCAGCTGTGAAAGTAAAAGCAGAGTTAAAAACCGAACGATGTTGTGATATAAACGGCGTGACTGGGAGATCTGTGGACGACTGATTCGACGTATTAGTGCTACGATAAACTACAATACTATGTACAGGCTTCCTGATCGTCTCGTTGCGACTTCCAGTAAACGTTTCTATTCACAGTCCTTTTGTTACCCCTCTACAGAAAACAAAGAATCGACAGCTACGTTCAAGTTACAGTACACAACAATCAGTTAGTCACATATATAAAGACAAAAAAGACATGGACACCTAACGTATAAAAGCCCTCTCCTGCTCTGTCCTGACTAAGACTCCTCTCTGATGGGAGTGCATCCGGAGAAGAAACTGTTCTGAAAACTCGTCAGGAGTCTTTTCTTCTTCTTGAGGAAGCTCACTGTTGTTCTGTCCTCAAAGTCGTCCTCCTCCTCCTCTTCCTCGGGCAAAAGAGGTTTCCTGACCAGCTTCAGGTCTGCAGAGGCGTGTCCCATGTCTCCGATTTCTTTGAGAACCTGCAATAGTTTGATAGTTTAGAAATGATCCTTTAAAGTTACAGTGGCAGAGAGAATACACAGCAGGGCTGGCTTACCTTCTTGGTTGGTGTACAAGACGGCGGCTTGAAGAAGGTGGAGTTGTCGGGGCTGACAGACGTCTGCTCTTGAAGAGACCCGGAGTCTGTAGAAAGACTGTCTGTCTGACTCACGTCCTGAAATGAGAAAATAAACAAAAGCTGATTGTTCTGCACTAGATTTTCATAAAAGAATTCATCATCTTTGAGGCCATTTTCCATATTTCGGGTTCCCAACTGTAATCTCATATTGCCGCAATTATCTCAACACTGACTTTAGACTAATTTAGCAAAGCTGTCCGGACCGCTATGTTGATGAAGGATGGTGGCGAGAGGCTTGTGTTGACATTTATAAACAGGAACTTTATTTTCTCTGCAGCCGCGAACATAATTCACGACCATCTAACTCTCTATTGCTATCATCTATCCCATCTGCCTGCAGAGACGAGCTGAACTTCATAATGTGTTACTACAAGGCGCTGCTTAAAAAAGAAGATGATACTTGCATAAACTCATTTACCTCTGCAGGCACCTGCTTGTCCATATTTCGACATTTCCCGTGATCACACTGGCAGTTCTCCCCACAGGTCATCTTCCCTTTGCGGCACCTGCACTGCTTGTTGACGCAGCGACCTTTACACGCACACTAAAGAAAGACAACGTGACAGTTTTAATATCGTGAACATAATTTGTCCTCACACTTACTGGTTTAATCATGATCCCAGTCTTACCCCAGTTGCTTTCGTTTTCTTTGAGATTCTTCGTCCCTTCTCGGCTTTCTCTGGACACCACTCCTCCTCTTCCTCGTCATTCTCGTCCTCGCTCGGAGAGATCAGCTCTTCCACTTTGATGGCCGTGCTCTGGGATGCTTTGGCCGTGGTGAAGCGCTTTGTTTTCGGCTTTTTGTTGACGGAGAACACAAACAAAAAAAAAGTCAGCACACTTGAAACAAAGTCCTTTCTTCTGTTTTTCATCTTTGTAAAGTCAATTAGTGAACCAACTTGTTACATCCCTACATGATATCTATGAAGGCTGAGTGCTGCAAGTCACTGAAATAATAAAACCCAAAAAAAGAAACAATGAAACGGAGAAGCATCTTAATTTACAAACCCAGGAATCCAGCTGCATGGTCTGTTTTGCATTAAATAACAATACAACCACTAATTCTTGGTCTAATGTTTCCTTTTACTGGTCATGAATAAAACATGTTCAACAGCTACAGGAAAATAACCTCAACTATCCAACTTTGAGGTTAAAAGCTGAAATAACCGGCAGGAAGAAGAACTTACCTTTGGAGGAATGTACTCAAACGAGTCTTCTAGGCTGTTTTCATTGTTTGTCGTCGGCACGAGGACTTTCTTTCCACTCGCCAGGTGAAGCAGTGAGAGTTTCTGTCGAGGAAAGAACAGACTTTTGGTTCGAGTCGAGGTGAAGATTAGATGCAGCACAGGATAATAAACTGCACAGTTACCTGTCTGTACTGCTCGTTCTGCTCCACCAGTTTCTGGTTCTGCTCGCTTAACTCTCGCAGCTTTTCGATCTCTTCTTCCTAAAATGACAGATCACAGGTGATTAAACGGTTTGCGATCATTCTGCACGACTTCTCCTGACACAAAAGACAAATATCACAGTCAGCGATTGGTTCTTCAAACCTGGACTTTGAGGCGCTGGAGAAGCTCCTTCTCCTTCAAACTCTCCTCATCTTTCTGCTTTGTTTCGTCCGACTCGCTGCAGATAGGTTTGCTCTGCAGCTGGTTAAGGAGGTAAAGGACCTGAGCAAAGGGATAAAGAGGATTCAATAAAACGTACGTCTCTAAAAACTGATGGAAATGGTTACACGAGTTAAAGCTACGAGCACCTTCTCTTGATGCGTCTGCTCGAGTTCCACCATCTGCTGCTGGTGCTCCATGTCCATCGTCAACATCACGTTTCTCTCGTCGACCAGCATCTTCCTTAAATCTTGTGAGTTCACCTTCTCCTGGTTCAGTTCGCTCTCCAGCTTGGCACTGGCTGTTTTGGCCGACACCAGCTAAATAAAAGAGAAATTTTGATGCTTAGTTTATTTCTTACTAATCTAACAAACTGGTACGAATATAAAATAATGCATTCGCATTTTGCTCACCTCGGACATCAGGACTTTGAGGCCGTACTTGGCTTCGACGATGCTTGTGATGCCGTCTACGCGCTGTTTCAGGCGGCTCTCGCCGTCTGCGACGAGAACTTTCTGCTGAAGGTCAGCGATCTGAGCGTTCCTGTTGACATAAAACACAATATATTCAGTGTCTACTCTCAATATTTAACTCATATCATCACAATGACCTGAAATAAAAGCAGCTGTAGCTGTTGAAAATAATTTCATTCAGTCATTGATTAGAAGGAGGCTGAGCAGCTTTGTCGGACTCACCTGAGGCCCATCTCTGTTTCCAGGTTCTCCACCTGTTTGGTCAGAGGTGTTTCGAGCGCCCCCTGAGTCTCCAGCTCAGAGATGATCAGTGTCCGACGCTGTGTGGAGAGACGCCACAAAGCAAACGATTGATTCTAACAACATTTTAAAAACAGTTCTGATAACATTTTTACTTCGCTGCTGCAGCTTTGTGCATATTCTCGTATCCTCACCCTGATTTTGGCAGCGGGTCGCTCCCCTGCCTCCATCTGCTGTTTGAGGTGGTTGATCTCCTGAGCCAAGACCTTTCTGTCCTCCAGCAGATCGTTGAGGTGGCGTCGGGCCTCCTCTGTGCTGACCATAACCTCCACTTCATTGAGAAACCATGTCTGATCACAAAAAAACAGTCAGTTAAAGGAACAAGCAAAGTTATTTGACTCTTTCACTTGGACAACACTGTTATGATGTTTGTTAATCATTCTAAAAATAGAAGAAATATGCAGAAACTCTTTCAGGATATTAAGTTAATTACCTTCATTCTCGCTGCAGCCCCGTCCATCCCTTTCTTTTGGGCATCTTTGCGTTTCTCTGCGACCTCACTTCTCTTCTGGAGAGCATCTTTCAGCCGCTTGTTTGCAGCTGCAGCCTGTAGGGAAAAAACAAAAACAAAACTTATAATAAGCTGCTTTCCAGTTACACCCAGTTTCAACATGTTTAAAAAAAAATTATAAACTTGCTATTTTACAGAGTAAATGTTGGAAAATATTCACTTCAATAGCTGGTTCAGATAACAGACTACAAATGGCCTCACCTCCTCGGTTTTACGGCGCAGAACGCTGGCCTGTTTCTGGAAATCCCTCTCGAGTTTAAGCAACTCGTACTGACGTTTTCGATCCTGTACAACAGACAAAAGATCAGCTGTGAGCCTCGTTTAATAAGTGTAAGGATAAAAAGGATTTAGCAGACTTAGAAGGGAAGAGTGGATTTATGAATTAATTGTTCACGTGCCTTCTCCTTGAGCTGCAGCACCTCTCGGTCCTTCTTGCTCTTCCACTGTCTGAATTTGTCAGAGTCCTCCCTCATCTGCCTCATCAGCTGCGTACGCTGGGTCTTCATAGCCTGCGAGAACAAAATGTTACTGATTTGCCGACTGCGGCTTACATGTGCAACAAGTAGTGTTAAATATTGGCCACCATGCTCTACGATGTTAAGACGCTGTGCATGTTTATACGTCACCAGTAGGGAGAAGAAGAAAATCACTGGTTACCTGTATCTCCTGCATGAGCTTGCTGACTTTCTGCACAGAGGACTCTTTGAGTTTCAGCAGTTTGGACTGCTCGAGAAGCTTCTTCTTCATGTCGACGAGCTGGCCCTCGAGCTCCTGCAGTCTCTTCCTCCGCTGCTCGCTAAGCCTGGAAGAAGGTGGAGTTTGTCAGATAAAAAGGAGGAAGTCAAGTTTGTGACTTAAATATTACTACAAGCACAAACAAAGAAAGATCGGAGTGTTCGTACTTAGCCTGGTTGGTGTCCTTCTTTGCAGACTGAAGTGCCAAAACCAGGTCCTCCTTCTCTTTCTGCAGTGAATCCACCGCCGACTGAAGAGTTTGAAAGTTTTTCTGTAGGACAAAAACACCCAGATGTTTAAAACTAACTGAGGTGATTTTAAAAACAACTGTATGAGTCGAGGATGTGTACAAAATCCTCCCACCTTGTCCTCCGACTGCATCGGCTCTAACTGGGTGTCGTTCTGGCACATTTTCCTCACAAACGCTTCCTTCAAGCTCAACACTTTGTTCAGCTCGATCAGTTCCTTGGAGAGCTGGGCCTGCCGCAGTGCATGATGGGCTGTAAAAGCCTCCGGGGACTCCTTACCGGCGAGGCCAGTAACATCCTGTTTAGTGTGTTAGAGGTGGGAAACATCTTTAGATGAGCTGTGTGTGTTACTACAGACGTGTGTGTACAAAATGTGCACAGTCTGTGCAGATCGTGAAGTGTTTTGTCAACGTACAGATGGCGAGTCATCTGCTGCGTTAGTGCTGCCGTTCCCAGACGTCTCTGGTCCGTCATCTCCTGCAGCCATAGCCTCGATGGAGGCGGCGATGCCTGCGCTCTCATTCTTTGAAAACAAACAAACCGTAAAATTCAGGATCCGATCAACAGCGATGGATTTAAATGTGTTTTTCCCGCTTTGTGGCGTCACACTAATATTTAACTGAATCATTTTAGTCTGAGGTCATTTGGAGATTTATAATGTAAGCCAACTTGTGTACCTTGAGCTCCAAGATGACGTCTTGCAGGTTCTTCATCACCTCGACGTTCTCCTTTAACTCCTGGTCCTCCAGTGTCTCCAAGATCTTCTCAAGATCAACAGTACATCTGAAATAAAAAAAGGCAAATCATGATGATTAATGAAGTAATGCCTGAAGTCATGAAGTATTCTGTGTCCTCTTCAAACTTTGTCAGACATCCTGAAGCCCTGCTGGCTTCATGCCCTTGAAAACTTACGCCGCGTGGTGCCGCAGTTGTTCCAGTTTGCTTTGCAGTTTCTCGTTTGCTTGTTCGGTCTGTAAAGTAAAACAAGACGCAACGTGACAAACATGACGGAACAGTGAATGAGAGAGACGGGGCATCAATAAAAAGATAAACCGTAGATGAATCATGGGTAGTAACAATGTCTGGAGGGAGGATTAGTAAATGTTGTTGTCTGACTCACCATAATGATTTTCTCAAACATAAAGGCAGTTTGTCCGGCCGCCTCGCTCAGCTCCCTGCTTAGTTTATTGTTCTCGTCCTGCAGGCTGCGGATCCTTTCCAGCAGCTTAGTCACATTCTCTGCAGACTCTGGCCTGTAACAGAGGGACTGAGTAACTGTTGTGGCCTTTTGTTACGGGTGATAGACACCCTGGGATGCATCTGACAGACAATCCTGGCAGGACGTTGATTTATTGGGAAATTAATGTCTTACCCAGAGAGAACGGGAGCCACTCCTCCACGGGCATGAAGTAGCATCACCTGCAGCTCCTGGACCTGAAGTGCATGAATCCAAACATTTATTAAATTTTAAAAACAGACAAGAAATAAGCGGTATCATACGCACTCTGGCCAAACTAATCTCTCCTAAACATTAGTTTCTGTACCTGTTGTTTCAGGCGGCTCATTTCTGCAGCTCTGGGGTCAACGTTGACGACAGGTTTGTTTTTAATCTTGCGCGCTCTGTCAGCGTATCGCAGGGTGTTGATGGTCTCCTCCATGTTTGAGTCTGCAGGACTGATGCACGCGATCATCAAAGTGTGGCTGTTGCCTCCCAAAGAATCTGATGAAACAAACAAATAAAAAATCATCACATGCAGATTCTGTTCAGAGCAGCAAAACAAAGCTTCATTATGTGGTAACAGAACAGATACCAAAGCCATGATTTATTCGTGTTTGGATGAGGATGGTATCCGAGGCTGCCTTAATGACCACTAAGTAACTTTTGAACATCTAAAATCAAAGCTTACCTTGAAGCAGACGGGTGAGTTTGGAGTCTCTGTAAGGAACAAAGGCATTTTTCTTGCTTTCATCCCCCAAGGCACTGATCACATTACCCAAAGACAAAAGACCACGATTGATGCTGATGCCTGAAGATGAAAACGAATAGAATCAAAACACAGAAATGCTGTTATCGAGCGCACTTTCACAACACGAAAGACAAAACACGGAAATGTTGCAGTGGACTACATATCATCAGGAGAGGAGTACGTAGAGGTTTAAAGAAAAACATAGTTTACCTTCCTTTAAACGATCTCCCTCCGCTTTGGTTTTCTTTTGCCTCTCTGAGCCAGCCAGATCCACAAGGTGTAATTTTGAAACAACCGAATCGACTCTGCAATAAAAGATAAACACAAATATTCAACCTGTAGAAGATAAGCGTTTCCAAAATGTTGCTTTGTATAACCGTTCAGATCAGATGCATCTCTGGTGATTTACTTAAAAAACACATCACAGAAAGCCAAACGGGTCATCAGGTGGGCTTTGTCCTTCGTGGATGTATAAAGAGCTGCAGGTTTGTGTGTGTTGTTGTGACTGAGGGCGGTACTAAGCTACACACACACACATTGACGGGGATAAATGTGGCTTCAGCTGCATTTGTACAAAATCCAGCAATGTGGCACTTTCTAACAGGAGGTGTTTGTGCTTGTGCAAATATTTTCAGGTGATTATACACCAGTGACCATGCTTATATGAATATTATATTACATTTCTGTCATTAGACTGCCTAAATAGACCTTTATGGTTAACAAGAGAAAAACCCAAACTGACTTGTCTGTCCCTCTGCGTTGCTCCAGAGTGATGGTGAAGATGGCATGTGAGCGTGAAGAAGCGGCGTTCATTGCCGTGGAACCGACAGTCCGAGCTGAATTTCCGAGCTCCAGACAACCCACCATCTCATAGGCGGAGAATACCTGCTTCTCAGTTAAACCCACAATCTAAAAAACAGGACACAACGCATTAAACATAAAAGAAATACATCAATGTGTGCGTTCATTCTTGTAAACATGTCAGTCACTCACCTTAATTCCCTCTTTAGGGTCTTCCCGAATGCTGAGGGAGGGTTTATCTTTAGACGCGCACAGCAAGTCCAATATATCTTCATTATAGATCTGCAATCAAACGGAAGGAAGCTTAACTAAATTACTTTGAAAGGCCACTGAGCAGTGAAACAACATTTACTGGATGTCAGAGAAGCACAATAAATATCTGAATGACATAAAAAAAAAAAAACATGCCGACCCACCTCCAGGTAGGATACTGCCAGAGAGAATTCACAGTCCGTCCTGCTCTCTCGCTCCTTAAAGATCCGTTGAATAACTCGTGGGATAACTCCGACTGAAGGGTCGTTTTCCTGAGCGGATGTGTACGTTCCTCCCATGGAGAAGGTCTTCCCTGATCCCGTCTGTCCGTATGCAAGAACTGTGGCATGGTAACCTATAAAAAAAAGGACAATTAATTAGAGGTTTCCAATGTATTTAATGGTGATTTTAATTTTAGAGCAGCTCATGATCAGCACAGTCTGTACTGAGGAGTTTTCTTTTGTTGCAGAACTGTTCTGGATTCAGAGGTAAAACCAAAACAACAATTTTCTTACTGAAGCATTGTGTTAAAAAGACATAGCTACCTTTGAAAAGCCCATTCAACAAGGAGGACACGGCCGTATTGAACACTTCTTCTTGCTCAGCAGTCGGATCGAATACATAATCATAGGTGAACGCCTTCTCTGTGCCAACGATCACCTGAAAACAAGCAATTTTTTTTTACAAATACTGGTTGGTGCAGCTGCATTAGATTTTAAGACTTTGCACAGAACATCACTCTGAAACAGAAAAAAAGTATTTTCCTGACCTGTGGCTCCCCAGGCACAAAGGTGAGACAGCACTGACATCCCTCATTGATTTCTTTAGGTACCAACGGGCGACACCGCAAGGCAACCCGCACCGGGATCACCTTAGCGTCCTCGTTCGTCATGATGCAAGACTCCTATACCTTGAAACAGAAGAGGTTATCATAGTGAAACCATGGACTTACATAATAATAAGACGACAAAATAAAACGCCATTAAATATTTTGAATGAAGAGAAGATAAAGGTTTTGATAAATGTTCATTTTTAGTCAGCTACAACCAAAATTAAACTGCAACAGCAGATGTCGAGTTACAGCGGTTCCCATCATCAAGATAAAGGGATTTGTCTTCAGTGCAGACGTGAATAAAGACACGCCGTGTGAACAAATATGTAGTGCTTGAACACTGGAGGAGGATTCAGACATGGATAAGTGTTCTTAATATGAACCTGATCATTAAAGAGCTGCTGGATCCCAAATATGGGATGCGTTGTTACTACAAGGAGTCCAGGTACTTCTGGTTTGAGGATGATCTGATCTGTTCAACTTCATCTGGCCATCTACAATCTCTCTATAGTGGAGCTCCTGGAGGTAGAGCAGCTCATCCACTAATCAGATGATCTGTGGTTTCGATCCCCGGCTCCTCCGGTCTGCATGTCACAGTGTCCTCGAGCAAGATAATGAACCCCAAATTGCTCCTGAAGGCTGCGCTATCGGTGTGTAAGTGTGTATGAATGGTTAGCTCCTAAAACTAATGAGGAGTATCAATGTGTGTGAATGAGATGTGTCAGAAAAGAAGGAGAGGACTAGAAAAGGCACTATATAAGTACAGAACACCTACCATAATGGTTAATGCCGACCTTTTTTTGGTGTGTTAGAAATGTATTGAACCATGACATCACTATATTGAATCATTGGTACATGATGGTTTAATAGTGTAATAATATCTCATCAACAGAGAGACAGACCAGGTAAAAAACACCGACCTCATGTGTTTGTCAGTACTTTTATACAGTAATAATATACAGGACAGTGGTACTTTTAATTCCTGTTTACAGACGAATGCTCAGTTTGTGCTAAACATAAGAGGGTCGCTTATGTTTGGTGTGTTTAAACGAACAGTCTGTGCATCGTTACTGTCATTTCTGTCCTGTATTGTTATATTGTTTGGCATTACTTGTTCTTTTACTCTTTATAGTTGTTTGTTATGCGTGTAGTGTCTTGTAAGTCCATGTGGGACACTTACTTTACTTTATACATCGAAAGCAATATAAACTGATGAGTGATTACCATAATGTCCAGGGTTATAGCACTGAAAGTAAACAAACAAACCTACTCTTGAAGCAGAAATGTATACATTAATGGTCAGTATCTACAAATGTGGATAACATGACATTAAAAGACGTTTTATAGTTTGAATATTGAACAAAACAAGTCAGTTTTTGTGGCTTCTAGTGGGTGAAATGGAAAATCACCATGGGTGTTATTATGGAGGAGCTGAGGATGACACCAGAACCTAAAGGTCCATTTTCAGCCCGGACAGTTCAAACCTGAGCTGTGCAGCAAACTACAGTTATTATGTAAATGTGTTTTCAGGCTGTATTGTTAAGAGTCCAGTCAGCTGTAACGTTTCTTTCAAAGGACACACAGCTGCCAACAGCCGTTAAACAGCCGTTAAACTGCCAGTTTTTAGTATTAAAAGCATCATAAACCGTCTGTAATGTGGATGACGGTCGATAATCGAGTTAACGTCGGTGACATTTTACCGTTAACTACTTAGCTGCGGTTATTAGCAAAGACGTTGACGTTACCTTCTCACGTTTCCTCCGGTAACAACGTTTAAAATGTCACGAACAAACTGCATCCAGCGGTCCAGGTTGAGGATAAACAACACGACTGTGACACACTACTTGATAAATGTTCTGATACTTGTTGCGGGGAAGTGGATGAAGTTTAACCGAGCCGCTGCTCCGCCGTCAGGCCGCTGAGTGTCGGGACTGCCCGCCACTTTCAAACGGACAGGCCCCGCCTCCTGACGCTTCTTCTACGTGGTGTTTTAGGGCAGAGTCAACGCGCAAGCCGGCAGCGCCACTGACCCCCACAGGACAACTGAGGAAGTACAGCCAAGTGCAAATGCTGAACAAGCATAGTGTTTGTGTGAATGGAATAAATGAAATGGATTAAAATTAAATGAAATTAAATAAAATTAAATAAAATGAATAATAAATAAAAAAATAATAATAATACAAAAAAAAATTAGGGAATACAGCCAAGTACAAATACTGAACAAGCATAGTGTTAAAAAAAATAAAAAAAATAAAAAAATAAAAAATAAATGAAATAAAATAGCTAATAAACAACAACAACAACAACAATAATAATAATAATAATAATAACAATAATAATAACAATAATAATAATACAAGAAAAAGAATACAGCCAAGTACAAATACTGAACAAGCATAGTGTTTGTATTAATAATACAATACATCAATAATAAACAAATAAAATAAAATAAAATAAAATAAAATAAAATAAAATAAAATAAAGCATCAAACATACATTCTGCCATAACAGAAGTTATCTCATGACCCTTTCCATACAGACCAGGTCTAGACTGTATAATATTATTTACAACTACTACTAAATGTTTAATTTCTCTGTACATATTTACTGCATCTACTGGATGCTTGAATTCTCTTTGGGATCAATAAAGTGTCTGTCTGTCTGTCTGTCTGTCTGTCTGTCTATCTATCTATCTATCTATCTATCTATCTATCTATCTATCTATCTATCTATCTATCTATCTACTACTCCTAATAATAATTATTATCTTATCTTATCTTATAATCACAAGACCCTGATGAGAATAAGTGGTTACAGAAAATGGGTTGATGGATAAAATGTGCACACATGAAATGTAAGCAATGTGGCTCCCACTCTTTATCCCAGTGATTCAGAATTCTTTCATGCAGGTAATACTTTGTATGGCTACAACAGTTATGTATACATATCATGTTAAATGAACTGTATTTCTGTGTTTTAGTTTGTATCAGCCCCAAATGTACCAAGTTAACCTTTCTCTATTGTTTCATGCCAGAGTGAAAACAGGGATGCAGTGAGGGTGATCTGAAAACATGCCCCAGTGCCTAGATGACCAATATTAGGCTTAACAAAAACAAGGGTGTGAAGCAGAGAGTGAGCACGCTGGTCAGTCAACAGCGTGTGACTGAATAATTGTGCTGATAGTCATGCCCAAGTTAGGAAATAAAAACCTTAGGAGAGATTTTTTCACTTCAAAATAAGTGCAAATAGAGGAGGGAGATACAGCAGGAGGGAAGCTGAGTGGGGTACATGACATCCCTCTTGATGAGATGGGTTTTCAGCCTGGAAAATGGGGAGTGACTCTTCTGTTCTGGCTGGAAGAGAAAGGTCATTACAATGGGAGCCAGAGGGGAAAACAGCTGAATCCAAATAAAGTGATGACAAGGTTTTCTGCAGGGAAAGAGGGAGCTGAAGCTGGAACTGTAGTGCAAGATGTGAAAGCATGGACTCGTGCTGCATAAGCTGCATGGATATTTCCAGAGATTCCTCCAAAAGATGATTTTCACACATCAAAATGGTTCTCCTGCAAGATTTTGTCTTATCCATCTGAGGGTTTATTGAATAAACAGTTGTAGCTAGGCCCTGTGTCGTCCATGACCTTTATAAACCTTGTAACCACTGAGAGCTGCAACAACACTGATAGGGCTTATCCTCTCCAACACAGATGTCTGGCTCGGCCTCCACCCCTCCTGTGACAGATGTTGTTGAATTAAGTCATTTTCATAGCACGAGTGAATTAGCATGAGGTATTTAATGGACATGTCCTACATTGTGTCAAAAAAAGTTGCAATAACTTTGCTTGTGTAACTATCGTATTGATCATTTATCGTCCACTACCGAGCAGTTGAAACCACAGATATAAATAATACACAAGGTAGGGTGGGTTCAGAGCGCCCTGAAACTCCAGAGAATGGACAATTTTTGTGCCAAAACATGGGATTGTTTTGATATCTAGAACTCTCAGCAGGAGACTGGAGAAGCAATCATTAGGTCATTCATATCGATCAGACCCCTGCTGATATACTATAGCCATTATAAACCACAGGGAAGTAAAAATATCACTTATTTTGCCTTCAGTCCCACATTTCTATTCAACGAGGAAGGGTGTGGTTATTGTGTATTGTCTGTGAAGTTTTACTAAACTTTCTGTTCATCTCCCCCCTCAGTCGTTTACTGTACACGAAGCCTCAGAGGCAAGTAAGTCCTGCTGCCGTTGCTGCGGGAAATTCCACCACAAAGTCTAATAACAACAACATGCCAGAGAGTCTCTGCACCCAAGAATAGAACAGACGGCGAATGAATGGAACAAACCGGTCTATTCTCTCCATAAATGATGATTGCGCACGTGAGAATTTTTCTTAAACAGGAAGATTAAAATGCCAACATGCTCTCAGCTCAGCCAACTGGATTTACTTAAAACCACCTTGACCTTGAAGAGCAGTGCCCACTCTCATACTGTAGCTGGAATGGGAGGAAATTGAGCTTGCTTCCCTCCTTTTCCTGTCGTAGTTTCAACAGATAATCTGCATGTGGTGGATTGCATTGCAATGACATCACCCCTGTCTAAAATCCAATGGTTACATCAATGGGGGTTTTGAAGAGAATACACTCTGCTCAGCTGCTTTAAGCCATTTGTACATACAGGCTTCACGCTCTACTGAGATAAATGCTTAATAATGGGGTTTTT
Organism: Larimichthys crocea; assembly: GCF_000972845.2. Lineage (NCBI taxonomy): Eukaryota > Metazoa > Chordata > Actinopteri > Sciaenidae > Larimichthys > Larimichthys crocea. The sequence continues at coordinate 15,182,092 of NC_040032.1, forward strand.
CCATTAGCTGAGGAAAATGTAATATATGATCAAAAGAGTTGCAATCGCAGTAAAGTAGCTGTAATAATCACTAAGTCTGTTGGATGTCAGTTAATTAGAGTGAATTTGAGTATTTTGCTACACTTTATCGTTGAAAAATCTCCCACTGCTGCATCAGAGCTGATTAATTTGTAGACTTTATTACTTTATAACTAAGCAGCAACCTCCGTGGCTGTGAAGTGAAGCCAATGTGGAAGTGCCAAAAATTGCAGTTCCTCACTTAAGGCTGTCTATAAAATGTCAGTCTCCATAAACCCCCATGTTAAAATGTCCAACTTTACAGCAGAAATAAACATGTTTACAGCCTAAAGACAGTTCTGGTCTCTATAGCTAATTTCCTCATTCATGACAATTGTACTGAGTCTGAATTTTTATAGAACTCACCTGTTCAAATTATATCAAGCCTTAAAGTTAACAGCATGGCCACTTTGATTGACAGGTGGGTGCTGTTATTGATGGCTTGCTTGTGCATCTAAGTGTCTTTGGCTTGCCTCAAGTCCGCCGATGATCCACGTCTTTGCCGATATTTAGATTATCTGGGAGTTGGGAGATTTATTTGTCCTGCAGCCAGCCTCAAGTGGCCGTTTGAGGGACTGCAAGTTTTGGCTTTTTCGCATTGGCTTCACTTCATAGCCACAGGTTTGCTACTTCGTCTGAGCGTACCTTATACATGTACGTGTGAATCTGTATATCTGTGTATATATATATATATGCTAGTTCTTCTGCTTTATACTCCCACTACGTATCCTATGTGAGGGTATAATTTTCTGAGTATATTGTACTGTTGTACTTATTTGCCAGAAAATGATGTGTACTTTAGTCTGGAGGTCTGTTACCAGGAAAATGTTCCACAAAGAGCCAATAATAATTAGCTGTACATTATAAAACAGGCTTTGAAACCTTATGCTGAGTCAGTAAGGAGGCACTTTATGGAAGGGTTTGTCTGTGGTGCTACTGCTTACTGCTCTGGCCCAGATGATGAACTCATATATGCCTTCACTTGACAGGAAATGGGGCTAAAGATAAAGTAAATGGACACTGAACGCACATTAACCTGAAGATAACTTTAATATAAACACAAGTGCTGTTTTTGGCACTGTAATACTGCAGACGTTTACATCAGTTTCATTAGCACCAGGTCTGTTATGAGAATATGCAGCTTTGCCTTAGTTTAAAAATCTATTTTGGACCGGAAACCTCAAAGAAGGATGACTTGTAATTGAATATATCTTTCCAGACACATTTCTCATAAATCCAATTGAAAAATAAGTAGGAAAAACTACTGTCAAAGTCATTTGTGCCTTGAATCTGTATTACAGGAGGAAACTGGAAAATCCAGACTGACCTCAATAGTCAGCCTTCCAGCTTCAAACTGAGTTAAAAGTGTAGGCGCAGTTGATTTTAAATATGTATTTTTGAATGTGTTGGACTGAATGAACCCCATAAACAACACACCCTCAAGTGAATTCAATAATTTCAATGTCTAGATGTTTTATTTAGCATCCACAGATCAAGATATCCGGCCCCCATGCCACCCACCCAGGCCATATTTCACTCCGTCAGGCATTCAGTGTTTTCCAGTACACTCAGTCCGGCATCATGAGTCAGGGCATGGTCATTATCATGATGTGTATTAATCAGTGACATTTAGACAATTGCCACTGCTCCTCTTTACTGATGCATTTATTTATGACTAAATAGGAAGGGCACTGAATGTGGTGGATTTGGAGAATGTCTGACATTTGAGAAATTTGTGACAGGATTAGAGTGTTTATATTTATCTAATGTTTCAGCGTACCAGATAAGACGTGGCCACGAGGACCAGAATTTCTACCAGCTGCCATGAACGAACGAGATTACGTAATCACTTGGAATAAAACCTTAATGACATATTACTTTTATGGGAACTATTTAAAGTACAAAGAATGAGAATCAGTTTTATTATTGGCCAGGTATGTGTACACATACAAGGAATATGACTCCAGTTTCACTTTGCTCTCAATGTACATACACTGAAATACAGCAAGGATACTAGGAACAAAGAAAGCCAAGGATCAGGAACAGGTAAACATAAACATTGAACTACTGTGTACAGATAAAACATACAGGTAAATATGTATATCTGTATAGATAAGATCAGATAGACTTTAATGATCCCACACAGGGGGAATTCATTTGTTATAGCAGCTTGTACACACAAAATAGATGTTAGAAATAGATAGAAGATCTATCTATGTATCTATGTATCTATGTATCTATGTATCTATGTATCTATCTATCTATCTATCTATCTATCTATCTATCTATCTATCTATCTATCTATCTATCTATCTATCTAATATCTTTACTACTGCATTATATGTAAAAAGGGTGGCCAAAATATTAGAAACACCTAATAACTTAAAGGTATAAAATACAGTACAAATAGAGAAATGTGAAAATAAATGAATGCATATATACATATAAATAAGAAATAGAAGTAGACACTGTTTAGTGCTCTTAATGTTGAGCTGACCAGTTGTTCCTCTTGTCCAACACATTACATTTATTGTTGACTCTGTGTTAACGTACACATGACAAATAAACCTGAAACTGAGCTAGGAATAGAGATAAAAACTATATAATATGTTCTCTACTATACTATATACTATATACAAAATAAAATATACTATATATACAAATACAGACTATATATTATTATGTATACTGTTGTATTTATATTGATCACAGACAATATCTAAACTAGGAACATTATAAACAGTGTATACATTATATATAACATATATATCATTAAAATAGACAATAACATTTGCAGACAGAATAAGAATTAGACCACAGTGCAGTGGTGCAGAGTGCAAAGGATGCTGAAATATGTATGATTTATGCAGCAGGTTGTTTTATATACATGAGGTAGATATGACACAGTATGCACAGCATTGGTAGAGTACTGCAAAGACATCAGACTCCGTGCACAGCATGTATACTCCAGTATGAAATCTAAAGAAAGCCCCTCTCCATGGCTCTATGCCTTTTATAGCTGAGGGATACCGATACTTTTTTTTTTTCATGCACGCACGCATACACGCGTCTGAACGTCGTGAGCGCGTCTGCCTCCTCCACCTCCTCCTCCTCCTCCACCACCACCACCACCACGGCGCCGTACATTTTCTCCTGAATTGCACATTTGATACTCCCAGAAAGCTTACGCATAATGTGTAGCAAGTCGGCGCAAACACATTTTCTGAATCCGCTTCCGGAGTGGCCGACGACGCCGATGCCCACAGACTGATCACAGGGGCTTTTTACCCTGAACAGCACTGAATGGTAGCAGCTGAGAGAACGGGTGCGGAGCCGGGAGGATTTCTCACGGTCCACGGACTAGAATGATCTCCTATATGTATCCCCATAAACGGATGACAGCCTCCAAACAAACCTGTACTGAAAACTTTCAGCTCTACATCTGACGAGGGTGGTGTTATTGAGATTTTTTTTGTTGTTTTTTGTGGGTTTCTTTTTTTTTTTTTTTTTTTTTTGTAAGCAGACATCATGCAGGTGCAAACTGTGGGCTAACGTTAACTGAAATGACTTGCTCGGCGCTGACGCGTTTCATTTGTGCCATGCCAACCCCGCATTGTCAGATGCCATTTTACTCTGCGTCTGGAATTCCTACATACTGCTGGGCCTGTTTTGTAAATTAGAAGTTCGTGCGGCTGTAGCAAAAAAAAATAAAAAATAAAACATTTTAAGAAAAAAAAACAGCTGGTGCAATGAGAAGAAGCTACGCTGCCCAAGACATTGTGCGCAATTTGTGCTGAAAAGCTTATGGGTCCTGCGTACTCAAGCTCCCGGCTTCCACTTGGAGAGGTGTGCTGCGGGGCTACAGCGCACTGGCTGTGTCGGCTTCACATCTGGACCGCCTAGCTACTGTCATCTGCGGCCTGATCGGACTGTGCACTCCCTAAAAAAAAAAAAACTTGTATGTTTACTGGTGGGAACCGAGTGAGATCGCCTCGGATGGTGTGTTATTATTATTATTAGTATTAAGGAGAGAGAGGGAGGTGGTGACTATTTGGGCCGGTGGTACTACTTGGACTTGACGGTTATCGGTGATCCACTTTGGAGCACCGTGGTCCAAAAAAAAGCTGGACTGGCTGACTACTCATGGAAAAAACGCACATCCAGCTATGGATTTTGCGTAGCGGATTCACGCATTTTTAAAGGCAACGCTAGGGTGACATTGCAGTCTTCTCGCCACATCGGTTATTTCGTCGTCCGACAAAAAAAAAATAAAAGAGTGAAAGTGGAGTATTGTCCGTCGTACGTATCAGCGCAGTGGGATTTCTACGTCTGGTCGGCGTTCCCCCCCACCCTTCCCGCGGTGACGGTTATGGGTCGGAAGCGGTGTGTCGGTGCAGATTGTTCCAAGATGGCGGCCGGGTGCTGCGGGGTGAAGAAGCAGAAACTGTCGGGATCGCCCGGGTCGGGGGGTCCCGGCGGGGTGGGGGCGGGAAGCGGGGTGGCAGGAACCGGACATTGTGGCTCGGAGTTGGGGATTGGCTCCTCCGCGACCATTGCAGCAGCAGCGGCGAACGTGAGCCGAGCCAACGGCCTGGGGGGACCCGGGGGTAACGTTAGCGGCAGCAGCAGTAGTAGTAGTGGCGGCGGTGGTGGTGGTGGTGGTAGCGGCGGCGGCGGCGGCACAAACGCTCTGTCTCCAGCCCCGGCCGGTTACACTTCATCCGGCCTCTCCCCGAATCTCAGCTCGGGACCCGGTTCGGGAAGTGGAGGCAGAAAAATGGTTGTCTCAGCGGAGATGTGCTGCTTCTGTTTTGACGTGCTTTATTGCCATCTGTACGGATACCAACCTCCGAGAACACCCAGGTTTACAAACGATCCCTAGTGAGTATCTCTCTCTTGTCTTTTGTTGTTCTGCTGCATGCCAACAAAAAAAAAAAAAGCTCATGTACTCCTCCACTTCATGTCTTTATTTTTTTCTGCAGCACACTTGACTGGTTTACCTCTGTTTTCGGCTTCAGTGTCAGGAGCACTGACTGTCACATCGAAACAACATTTTAATTACGGTTAATTTAATAGGAAAACCCTCCACCACCTCGCGAGCACAGCTTTTAATTTAAGTTGGGGGGAATTTGAGGCCTTGTACTGGCCCGCAACCGCACTTAACCTCACATTAACGTTAAAATGAATGATTTGATATCGTTTTATAAAGCTAGAACACCCATCACTTCATGATCTACCGTGTCGCTTTTTAAATTGCCCGTTGTTAGTCGGTTAAAAAACATTTTAAGACACAGTTTGCCCAACTCCTGCCAACCGTTAGTTAAGCCTGTGTGCTAACTAACCAGCTAGCACACTTGAGCGGGTACGAAAACATCGCTTATTTTAATTATTGTAACAGCAGCGGCTTTGCAAACACGTACAGACTGTTCAGAATATTAAAATACACAATGTTAAAAGTTGACAAGTGTGTTTTAAAGCTTTTAATTCGCCCTCAATGAACTCTGAATTGCCACACACCGGGCTTAGCTTTGTTAGCTCGGAGCTACGTTAGCTTAGCAACTAAAGGGGAGCACTAATGATCCTGTAGTAACTTAAATTTAATGCTGAATGTGTTCATAAAGTCTATAAAGTGTGATTGTCAGACAACAGGTCGTGCTGTTCGGTTGTTTCCCAGCAGGTTTTGGTTGACTAGGTGTGCTGTCAAATCGGCAATAAAGCCGAATAGCCGGTTTAGCATCAGCCAACAAAGAAAAAAAAAGGTGGCTTCTTGCTCAGCGTTACTTACAGCTAAATGTAACGAAAAACAACACAGGTAGTGTTTAATAACTGTGTCAAACACGTAGTTTAAACACTCAAATAATTCACTGAACATGCTATTTTCTGTGGTATGACCAAATTAACCATATAGGTTATTAAATGTGTATATATATGTTTTGCCCTTTAAACCGCACTCAGCTGAAAAACACATCTCTCCTCCTCCGTGTAATGTGATCTCATGTGACTCTGCGGTCGTTTAACGTACACTTTGAGCCTCTGAAGACTTTGTTTACAATTGCAACAATGGCTGACTGTTCCAGTGTATTGACTTGTGAACAGGCGAAGAAACTTATTGATTCAAGAGTGTCAGATTAACCGAGGGATTTGCTGTTTTGTGTCTTTTTAAAGAAGTGTAAAAATTAGGGGGGGATAAAAGGTAAAAAGCGGTGTTGGATATCAACATGCATGCACTAAAATATAATGTTGTATGCATTAAGGGTTGTGGATGGTTATGGAAACAGTTGCAACACACCGGGGGTGTTTGCCATCTGTTATGGGAGATAATCCCTCATACACACTTTATGTATACAAAAAAATCCCATTGTCTTATTACTCCATGAAAATATTAATAACTGAATTATATTTGAGGCTGTATTATCTTGTAAATCTGCTGCTATTGACATGTTGACCTTCTGTAAGAAAATCCTTTTTAATCATCCACGTGTATCCTTTAAAATCTATAACACTAACTTCCATCTCTAAATCACCCTAATAAACTGCAGGCAAAAGACATTCAAATATGAGAATGACTCTAACCTCACAGTGGTGACTGTACCGTGCCTTTTGGGGATAGCCAGACTAACCAAGTACATGTGTCGTGTAAATGCAGGTCTTATTTGTTATTTTTGTTGTTTTTTAAATCCATTTCAGATGTCTCTGATTCCATACACACTTTCCTTTTAGTCTACACTCTTGCCCAGACAAGCAAAAAAAACAAAAACAAATATCTGTTGTCAGTGTGTTAATGTAAAATGTCATTCGAGACCCAGTACCAACACCCACGCTAAGCACCATGTCGCCTTTTGTAATCAGCATCATTGCCTCATTGTAAGAAGGTATGAGCACTTCAAATGTGATGCTTAAAATTTGTCAGATCTAATCTTACCTATAGATATATTTCATAAAGTTTGATAAAATTGAGTGTCTGACTTTATGAGTAATATAGTAATAGCTTTCAGCTTTCATTTGTTATGTTGGCTGATCATAGCGGATGAAAACATCAGCATAATCTCGCCTTCGTGGGGACAAAGAATTAGACTAAACTGGGTAATTTCCCTCAGCAGAGACACAATAAGTTTTCATTAAGGGCTCAGAGAGTCAGTGAGTTTTACACATCAGGTACTTTTAAAGTTCATTTTTTGCAATATATTTAAACTTCTCTCAAAGAAAGAAACCCCGATCTAATTAAGCGTAAATTTGTCATTGTTCAAAGGGCGAACACAAAGATTGTGTCACGAGAAACCAAGGTCTAAAACCGACCAGCCAATCATGACCAGGAATGCTGTAGGCTAATGCACACCAATGTGAAAACTCCCACAGGTCTGAGAAACCCACACTAATGGTCTGTGGTGTCCTTGGCATGTTCTTCACTTGGGGGCATTGTCAGATTGAATTACTGAAATGCTCAAAACAAATACAACATTTGACATGGACACAGTGTTCTGCTTGGTAAACAATGCAGGGCATCAGATCGTAGACATGTTGTAAACATTTTTAAAGACCATGATACTAAATTTTTAAAAATGGCAACCATGCTTTTAGCAGATGTGTCCATTTGTCCTTTATTATTTTATGATAATAGCACACCCATCGCAATTGTGAATCACCTTGAGATGGCGTGTTTTTGCTGTCTAGACTGGCGACCTGCTGTCTGGCGTACATGTTGGCATTTAATAAATCGTCAAGTCCTCTACAAAAAGAAGTGACTCACGACTAATTTCCATGATGCGACACAAGTTAGTCGTGGTTGCTATAGTCAATGTTTAAAACCCCACCAGAAGCGCTGATGTCCGGTTCAGAAGCGTCCCAGAAGCAGGTCTCCACCCAGCTGTTCTATATTTGACGTAGACCGCGAGCAACCCACGTCAATCTGCAAAGAGAATCCCGAGCTGGCCGGAAGTCGGGCACAGAAACAGCATCGATTTTCAATATAAAACACCTCGTGCAAACCTATAAAACAGCAAAAGCAGCCAAAAAGGAAACAATTGAACCACAAGCATATTTACATATTTAGACGTATATAAACTAAGAAAAATGATCAAATCTGAGCGTGGCGGCAACGGCATGACATGTACGTTCCCGGTGGGGTTTCGCTGTAAGACACTTACTTGTACAACATTTATTTTCCCATTTTGATTGCAAGAAGACCACCACTGGACCACGCCAGCCCGAGAGCGCTGCTGCAGGTACGTTAGCATACATTTAGATAGCTCCTGTAGTTTACTTGTGTGGACTCTGTTATGTTAGCTAGCTAGATTTGTGTTTTGTAAGATACTTTTAATTTCGTAACTTTTATAAGCTCAAGCAGCAACTGAAATGTGAGATTACAATATGAAAGTAATAACTGGCTAACAAACATAAGATAAGTTGGACTTTTAATGACCCTACACAGGCTTGTATGTACAGGGTGGATAAGAAATTACTCAGAAATAAGAAATGTCCAAGTCATTAAAGTCTGGTGTTAAAGAGTCTGACAGCTGTTGGAATGAAGAACCTGCAGCAGTGTCCTTACATGGTGGGAGTAGCAGTTATTGCATTGTTATTGCATACTGTCTCATCCATTGTGCTACCAAATGCTGAATACTAGCAATCTTTTCTTTTCTACATCAACTTTTGTCTCTGTTCCTCGTTTGAGGACATCACCAGAAGACACCAGCCTTCGGCCACCGGCAGAAAAGAGGGTAAATGATCCAGGAAAGGTAAACCGAAGCCAAAGGACTGCTGGGTGAAACGTCTTTAAGACATCAAAGTCTACAGTTGTGACCACTAGACACATCTTTGTTTCTCATTAGACTCTCTGCACCTAGTAGCTGTAATGTTTTGTTCCTTTGTAATCTTTTTATTTGAATTACTGGTACTTCATTGAATCAGAACTTTGAAATTTTGGTCTTGATTGTGTAAATCAGTTGTTTTTAATATGTGAAGAAGCTAAAAAATAAAATTTAAGACTTGTTCAAAGAGAAATGTCTCGTATGTTTCTTTTTTATCTATAAAATTGGACTTTTTAATCTTCAAAGAGTACAGGACTTCTGGCTCAAGTCTTTATGCATGAAACAAAAACATATCGTGTATGAACAAGTGTCAAAGTTGAAGTACCAGTATTGGTTCTGGTATTGAGAATTTCTTCAGAGGAAACGGTGCCGGCTCATTTTTTTTCCTTTCTCTTCACACAGTTTAATGTACACACATTCAGGTTTAATGAGAAAAGTGACAAGAAATTGACCAGACTCGGTGTAAAAGAGCCATTAAAACGTAAATAAATAAACGAGTAAAGAGTGTCATACTGAATTTCTCAGTTCAGTTCTCAGCTCATCTTAAGATTGGACTAGTTCTCATATTAAAGGGGAGAAAAAAAATAGCCTGGAGCCCTGCAGCTGTATGTGATTGAGTCAGATTAACTTTACCAATAAAACTTTAAATGAGATCTAGCATTCACTGTTTAGAAACCAGGACTTATGCACTCTTCTGTCAGCGTCACAGTGACTGCAGTACTGGCCTGCATTCATTAGTGTCTCTGACAGCGCTCACAACTTGATAAGAAGACTGAAGAAAATACTCTCGAAGCATAAAAAGATACGATTTAAGTGTATTTGTACCATTAGACAGATGACTAAAAAGGTCTCCGGTGTAGAAAGGTAGAAAGGTCTTGGTCCTTATTTGCATAATACTGCACAGCATTCGTGCCCATGTTTTGCACAACTCTGGTTCTGATCCACTGCGATGCCTACGCAACAATGTCACATTGAGTACAGGTTCTTTTGAAGTGCCTAATTTAATTAACATTACCTAAATGGATACCTCCTTAAAGTGCTATCATCACACTCTGCTGACTCACTCTTTGGTCTAGTATTAAATTGAGTTATTCAATGTCATTAACGTGATTTGCTTATGAATCGGGACAGAGTGCTGAAGTTCCAGCAGAAGCGGTTTCACCGTACAAAAGTTGGTATTACAACATTACTTAATGAAACGTATAAAGCTTAACCAGTCATGTGTACAGACGCTATGAACACAAGCCTGCAGAGTGAACCGGTGACGTGTGCTGCCTTTATACGCTGCAGAAAATGTACATCTGCTGTTATTAAAGTTCAGTCTCTTTTTAACATGGTCTCTTGTTGTTTTTCAGCCCGCTGTTTGTCACGTGGAAAATAGGCAGAGACAAGCGGTTGAGGGGTTGTATAGGTACATTTTCTGCCATGAATCTGCACTCAGGACTCAGGGAGTACACCCTTACCAGGTGAGTTATCTTTCTAGCTGTAGGCCAAATGCTGTAAATTTAAAGTGAACAACAAGACCCCCCCTAACATGGGCAACCAGCTCTGATATTTGGCCTGTGCATGACAGCCAAAAAGTAATGTCTCTTTCTTACTGTATTTACTTGTATTTTGTTTCATTAAAGTAGCGTGCTGTAACACTGTAGAGCATATGTCTTTGACTGCTGGTCCAGGGGTTGAAAAATAAGTTATAAGTCAGTTTTTCTATGACAGAAACAAGCAAAAAAGAAGCTGAACATGTGCATGAAATCAGACAAACGGCACATCTAGATAACACGGGGGTTCACATAGAAAGATGCTGAAATCATTGCTGCCCTGGCACTGACATCAAGTGACACAAATGAAGTGTAACTTTACTGTAACTGTAATGTACATACTGTTGTAAAGATGTTATTAATTCAAAGCTGTTAAGTTGTGACAATAAAGAATCCTTGTGTAGTCCTCCCAGCCAAACCTATTTTACTCCATGACATCAACATCAAAGTTGACACACTATCTCTTGCCCTTACCAGGGTAGTGAGAAACTTAGGAGTCATGATCGATGACCAGCTAACCTTCTCTGATCACGTTGCACGCCATGCCTAACTCAATATGCTACCCAACTCCTGACACGGGCTGTGATCATCTTGCTACTCAGTTACTGTAATGCCCTCCCAGCCTGGACAATGAAACCCTTTCAGATGATCCAGAACGAGACAGCGCACCTGGTCTTCAGTCAACACAAAAGGGCACGTTACCCCGCTGCCACCTGTAGCAGCCTGCATGAAATATAAATCACTAATGTTTGCCTACAAAGTAGTCTCCGGTTCTGTATCCACCTACTCCAGTGCCCTCAGACAGACATATGTTACCTCCCGACCGTTGCACGCCACCAATGCATGGGCCTGGTTTTGCCACCCGTACGCTCAGGGCAATCCAAACTTTTCTTGTCTGTTGTTCCTCATTGGTGGAACGTCCTACCAGTTCCTACCAGATCAGGGCCGCTCTTCAGAGAGGACCTCCTCTCCAACACTACCAACAACTGGACATGCTAAATCTATCCCCCTTCTACAACTGGCACTTGATTTTATGTGAGTGCTGCACTAACCTTTCCTTGTCACACTGTACCTTTTTATATTTAAATGTCACGTGACCCCATGACATGACACCTCTAATAAATACGAGAGAGCAAGAGGGCAGGAGCTAAAATATCGATGACGTAAACATGTATGTAAAGAGTGAGTGTAAACAGGACCGTCATTTAAATACCCGGTGTAGAACTTCTTTATTAGCATTTCTTGCCCCGAGGGCAGCTCACACGTCAAATGCATGTAAACACTCACACAAACATTAAACAGCCCCAAACGGCCACGATCAGAGTCCATGCTGCGTCCACATGAAGAGGAAAGTCCCTGTTGATCTTTCATCACATATCGTGTGAAATTCGGCCCTCAAGCGTTGTTGCAGTGCTTTGTGTTCACGATCTACACAATGCAATCAAACTACTGGGCCTCTTGATGCTTGACTGTGGTAAGTGTTTTTTCTGAATCACCTCTTGTAATGGGATTTTCTTTGTGCTCCTGTGTCTGCAGTGCCCTTAAAGACAGCCGCTTCCCCCCTATGACAAGGGATGAGCTGCCTCGCCTCTTCTGCTCAGTGTCTCTTCTCACCAACTTTGAAGACGTCGGTGATTACCTTGACTGGGAGGTGAGAGGCACGGTTTGAACACAACATTTGACTTTGCATAGAGTGATTCACGGAGTTAAGATACACGTTTCTTTCTTTGTCGTGTCTGTCTTGGATTCTAGGTGGGTGTTCACGGTATTAGGATAGAGTTTTTCAATGAAAAAGGATCAAAGCGCACCGCCACCTACCTACCAGAGGTTGCAAAGGAGCAAGGTGAGATCTTTTTGCAGCCTCGTCTGCTTTTATATTTTATATAATTTTATATGACGACAATGTAAAGGTTCGCTGGATGTGAATTAATACTCTGATTTTATCAAGGTTGGGACCACATTCAAACCATAGATTCCTTACTACGAAAGGGAGGTTACAAAGCTCCCATCACAAATGACTTCAGGAAGACCATTAAGTTAACCAGGTAAGAATACACTTACATGCCACATGCCTTGGCATTTACACACAAACATGCCACGTTCTTTCATTTAGATCCACATCCACAAAGAAACTAGATACTAAAATTCTGCCAGCCAGTTGCTGGAACAGAACATTATGAAGCTGACATTTTAAAAGGGTGTGTGTAAGATCACATATAGGATCGAAGTCAGTGTTGCCCTCAGTATATCCTCTGCTACTCAAGTTACTTAAAGGGGAACTCCACTGCTCTTGACGAGTGCACAGCATATGTGAAAAATGTTGTAACAAGCCACCTTGGCCTCTAGAGGGAGCTGTGTGAAATCTGATACCTTGCCTCAAGTGATGTCAGCTGCATTTGACTCAAGTGACACCACTATACAATACTATAATCATACTACTACTGCTACTACTACTACTACTAATACTACTACTACTACAATACTACAAGTTTGAAAATAAATTATGACAACATTAGCCACTACTTGCATAACTCCACAATGAACTCATGCTGTTTGAGCTGCATTGTTTGGTTTTGTGGAAAAAGAAACATTATCTGGTTCTGCTGCATTAGATTTTATGTTGATGATTGGCATTTACTACAAAGTTACACCCTGCACTGGTACGCATTGCATGTAGTGCTATGATTAGTGTCAGCGTTTACCTTCCAGCGAACACAGCCCGAGACTAAACAAAACTTCCGAAACCACCAATGGCCAGTTTGGCAGCGAATACAGCAGCCTAAGGAGGTGGTTTTCTGGCATCCCAGGGCCGAGTCAGTTTGGCTACCTGTAAGTCTGACCAAGATAATGCCAGTCAGTGGTTCGTTTCTTAGCAACCTTTCCATCTGGAAAGTCTGTAAATCACCTCGGTAGTGTAACATTAATCCTTGTTGGTCTCAGAAGCTGTGCTCGAACCCGTCTGGTCCAGCTGCAACCTTCAGAAAGCTGAGCAGCCAGTGGACATCAAAGGGATAAAATATGATTTAGTTTCAACATAACTGGTGAATAAAAATTACTTTTTTTGTTGGGCTAGATACTGGTGAACAGGTGACATATAGCTCTAGATATGTGATTAATAACACCTAAGCATCACTTTTGACTTCATGGAGGACTATCTTGACTTGACTCACCTGTGCTAATCAACTGCAGTGTACAGTTATGATATTATCATAACACATCTCCTCTCAATCCTAGGTACCGTAGCGAGAAGATGACAATGGGTTATGCAGAGTACATCGCCCACCGCCAGCACCATCACTACCAGAATGGCATTGGGCACCCTCTACCACCCTACAACCATTATTCCTGACAGCGAGCCGCATGACCAATCATTGGACCTCTCCGCGGACCTTTTCCCAGGAGAGCCCGCCCCCTCCTGGTCTAGCTATTTCTACTACTGTACCATTTTATGATGATAGTTTCCGTTGCCATGCTGGCCGTCTCCCAGACGTTGACATGGCAACGGGTGGCAACGAAGCATCATTTGATTATGGCAAGAAAATCCACGTTTTTCTTTTCTAATTTCTTTGCCTGTGGTTAAGTTTTTGCAGCATATGTATACCTATATCTATAACCCCCCCTTCATTCATATTTTTGAAAATTAAACGAATACTAGATTTTATTAATCTCACGTATTTTCAGCAAACCTAATCAGGTGTTTGATTCTGTGGATGGAAGGAAGTCTCTTACGATGGATTAGTCTTGCGCTTATATTGTTTAGGCTTTGCTACGATTTTACATTTACTAAGATAAAAAAAGTCTTCTTTTCGTTTTTTGTTCTCCCTCCTTTTTTCTTTAACTTACTATCCAGACATGTATACCATGTAGCAAGGCAACTGCAGTTCTCAAAGGCTGTGTCGTCTCTATTCTGATTCCTCTCAAAAAAAAAAAAAGGAAAAACATGAAACGATTGACTGTTGAGATTGTTTTAGCCTTGTAAACTCTTGTAGTGTTGTAGTTGGAAATATATATATCGGGATCTGTATACTCCAAAGTATAGATAGTAGGATTGTGATGCCCTTTATAAACCGGCCTTTTGCTGGTAGTGTTTATTGTTTTGAGCTCACAGTCGTGTGTGTGTGTTTCTGTGTGTGGATATAGATATTGGTCTGCCACAAAATGAAAACCAGTACAGTAAATTAGAAAATTGGATTTATTTGTTAAAAAAAAAAAAAAAACTCCTCCTGAGTGTTTGTTCTGTGGTGGAACCTGTAAAAACCTTGAACCGCGTTTAGTTTGGCTTGAACGTACAGCGATTTTGTTTCATTTGAACTTTTTTAAAGATTTGAGGTAAAATGTGGAGGAAGCCATTTTCGTCTGATGATAATCATATCTATCGCAGGTGATTTGTTAATTATCTTTGTAAAAAAAAAAAAAAACGGGCCACGAGTCAGTCCCCGCATTGGAGAAGGGGGAGTAGACGTATTACAGGTCCCTAAAAGAAGAAGAAAAACAAAAGAAGTGCATGTTTAATTCATTTAAATTAACCGTGTCTGTTGGTTTCTGAGTTTACTGGCAGGGAGTCACTTGACAGGGACATGCTATAACTACTTAAAGCCATATTCTCTTTTTATTCCACACTTTGTAAGAGTCGCCTGCTGTTTGGCTTCAAGTGTTTGCATTCGGTAAAACCTCCTAATATATTTGGTCTCCAACCCTCCTGAATGCAAACCGACACCAGCCGGGCCTCGGGCTCAGGCTGCAACACTGAATACCAGCCAAACCCGGCGGTTTCAGTCATTCGTCAGATGTCTTGTATATTGCCCGTGTCGTCGTGGAAACGTTGTCTTGCCTTTTTCAGATTATAGCTAACCATTGTCCACTCGTCCACACTTAGTATGATGTATTAAAACCGTCATTTTGAATGAAGACACCACTTTAACGCACAAAGGAAGTGATCTAACTCATCATTTTTGTGTCATTTAGAAAGTGCATGTCTGAGCTGCAGCGATGCGGCGAGTCGATTTAGTTGTTGAAACCGCACTATACCGTTATTTTATTTTTTTCCTCCGGTAACTCTGCTGTTCAAGTGAGATCCCGGTTAAATCTGCGTGTCCACCACGGCACAGGAAGTGTTTTAGATCTGTGGTCTGTTTTGTCAGCTGTTAGGTTAGAGCAAACACAGTTGAATTTAGTTAGAGCAGAATCTCTGCATGGGGCCTGAGTGGCTTACAGTTAAGGTCTACAAGTAAATAAATAATAATAAAAAAAAAAGCCAGGGCTTTGTTAAGGACTTAAGAAGCCATCTCCCATCTAAATATAACTTGTTGTGAGTCATCCACACACACTAGGCTAGTTGGATCTTTTAATTTCCAGAATGTTTGAACCGTTAAGGATCGCCGTCACGGCGTCGATCCGCGTTTGATTTTTGGGTTTTTAGTTTTTTGCTGACTGGAATTTTTTTGAGAGGTTCTTGTTACTCGACCAACATCTTTCTTCGTAACAGCCTTTACTAACTGACAGGTTATTTTTCTTTATGCAAAATGTCAAGGGCTTTTGGCACTCCATCCACAGTAACCCGAAATGACCCAGATTTAAGTTGTGTTGCCTTAAATGAATGATTTAATAAACGATGGACCAGTAGATGAAGCTCTGAGTGTTCCTCCCCGGTCCCATGGTTTCCCCCCTGTCCCGGCTCCCATCCTCACACCACAGTGTACGTAGGGAAAGGCCTCAGATGATGTATTCCTCACTTGAATGCTCTCACTAATACTTTCTTAGACATATGGGGGCTTCTGTATGCCTGCAGTCTCCTGTTTGCTCACGTCTCACCCAGCTGCTGGTCCTCGATCCTCGTCATTGTTTTTCAAAAGCCCCCTCACACAGACACGTTCTCTCTTCAGATAATGCCTGGCACTGTGGTGGTGTTACCGTTAATGTTCAAACCATGGGAAAACACTGTCATGCCTCTAGTAAAAATGTATGCATTTATGATAAATACACTACATCAGACGAGGAACAGTCAGGCGTTCGTTTCCTGGTCCATTTAATACAGCACAACCTGAATTTTTCTGCTGCAAAACCAAATTGACCATACTCTTTTACATATATGTCTTTGTATACACATGCAATGTATTTTGTTGCATGTATGTATGAGTATGAGACCTATGGTTTTATCCATGATATGCTTGATCTATGGCTTAGACACTCTTATTAACCATTAAGAGATTTAAAAGACAAATATGGTGCTATCGGACCTCATATTGGGGTGGTCACAGCTCGTGACTGGTCATGCGGACTCATTGATCATATCATACTTAAAAGATGCTACATGTAAGATTTGCTCTGTGGTGTATTGCTGTGAAGTGAGTCATGACGGCACATTTTTAAAAAATATACCGAAGGACGCGACCGTCACCGATTACAAACAGTAGCCCCGTGGAAAAAAAATCTGTGCTTTCATTTAAGCCCAATGTGGGTGATTTTATTTGGGATCAATTCCCTATGGGAAAAACAGACGGATATTCGTACACATTATAACGAAGAAGGAAGAGTCCCTGCAGCAAACCCGTCATATGGGGCTATGGAATGTACTGTTAATGGTCGTTAATACACTTTAACAGCGATATGTTAAGAGAAAATCCTACATGTTACCTTTACTATCCTTGATATATGCAGATCTGTTCAACAGGTGTTTATTTTTTTGTTTCCTACCAGTGCAAGTCAACACCCCTGCAGGTTTGAAAGGACAAGAAGTCACACGTAGCCTCCTTCCTTCCTTCCTTCCTTCCCTCTTCTCTCCCCCCACCTCCTTCGATTACTCCCCCACACTGTGGCCCGACCTCATGGCCTAGTTTGTCAAGGTGTGATGCGTGTCGTTCGGTAGATGGTGGCAGTGGTTGTAGTATTAGTAGTGGTGGAAGTGTTCGTCATCGCCTCTCCTCCTGGAAGACTGGACGGCGCTGTATTTCCCGAACGCGTCGTCCGGTTTCCTTTTTTAGCTGCTGAATCGTTTGACCTCCGAAAAGACAAAAGTTGGGAGTCGTTGACTTGGAGAGTAGAGATAAAAAAAAGGTCCTGTTGTTGATGTTGAAGGTAAAGCGTCTCCTACAGCGGGGGGGCAACGCAGAGTTAATGTTTTACGTAGAGCACGCAGAAAATAGTCCTGCTATCTGTACTGATTTAACTGTTTTAAAAAAGCATTGATACCTCATGGGATTTTATGGAACGACATTTGTAGTTTGTTGTAGCAGATCGTGTTTTGGTTCCATACCAGGGTTAGAGTTCAGCCTCGGCATTCCTTTGTGTGTGGTTCATACTCATATTTCGTGGAATGCTCAAGCTCGTGTTACCTTCGTATGTTTGACTGAACCAAAGATGCCAGCGGCCATGCCCAAATGCTGCTCTTCAAGTCCTGGCTTCCTGTCCTTCCAAAAGACACCCCTGCAATTTGACAAAATGTGTTTGTTTTTTTTTTAAATTTGTTTTTTGTGCGATTTCTCAACTGTCTAGACTTATTAAGCAACCCGATTTTTCAATGAATTTTCATTGAGTCTATCTATGAAGCCGTACGTGGCATCAAGGATGGTTTAAAAATGGTTGCAAATTGTTGTTACTTGTTTTGTTTATTATTATTATTATTATTATTATTATTATTATTATTATTATTATTATTATTATTATTATTGCTATAATTTACAAAAATGAAAATCCCATGGTGTGCCTCCTAGCTTTATGGGTTTATAAATGTTTTTTTCCCTAAAGACCAGCAGTTATACTTTGTATAAAAGATGGATTTTTCCTTATTTTTTATGCCATTAAAGAAGAAAAAAGCCTGTTTTCTTTACTCTGGACCCAGTAGCTGCACTGGTTATACAATCGCACTGATAGATGAATAATAAAAAAAATAAAAGTTTAAAAAAAAGAAGAGAAAAAAAAAGGAAGAAATGAATCAATAATAATAATGATGATAATGACAAATGAAATAAGAACTACAATAAACTTGTGTTTGAAACTTTTATTAAAAAAAACATTGAAAAAAATAACATAAAAAAAAAGAAAATGACTGTTTTTGTACATCAAAATAAATTCTTTTCAAAAGAATATTTTGGATCTAGTTTGAAAATTATTTTAGTGGTTTTCTATGTTCTGAATTTTTGAGACACTGACTTCGAAGACGTGTCACTGTACAAAATGACTTTTTTCTGTTGCAGTGGCCTGATGGGCTGGGAGGGTTGCCTGGTGTAACTCCTCATACCAACTTTTATTTCTTTTCCTTTTTTGATTTTTGGATATGTTTTTATTTTTTTCTCTCTGCTTTAGTAACTTGAAAAATGTTGATGGAAAAATATGAACTGGGAACTTCAAATCCATCCCCCTTCCCCTATCCCTTCCTTGTAGAGCTAGACCCCCTTCCTCCTTTCCTATTTGAATTGCTGTTAGTGTGACGCGACTTGAAATGGGCATTTATTATGATAGTATGACTCCAAAAGAGAAAAAAAAAACACAAAAACAAACACTAAAAAAAAAGAAATCAGAAAAAAAAATTGCAAAAGAAAAGTGTGGGGAGCATTGAAAGAATATATATAGATGGGTTATCTGAGTATGTAAGCAATGGCTGTGAAGATAATGTAGTTTTAAACATTGTTATTACCTTTTAAAATCATTTATTCAATAAAAAATACAAAATCAACTGAAAAGAGAACATGTGTCATTCGATTTTCTTTCAGCACGAACATCCACAGTATTGTTTTTACATACAAAGGTAGCATTTAAAGTCTGTGTAAAAGAAATTCTGAGATTTCTTTTAAAATACATTAAATATGTTGGAAAATAGCCGCTGAAACACACGTGGAAAGACTGAACAATACGTTTCTGTTTTTCACCAGTTTTCAGTCCAGGATTTTGTGGGCGGTCCTTAAAGGGCGGCTTGATGACACGCTGAGGCCACCCTGAGCAGTGGACACGCCCCCACAGTCCTGGAGCTGAGAATGAATTTTTACCTGATTTTGACACCTAATTTCATAAAACCTGTCAATATTTCTAATAATAAATTTGGCTGGGTGGTTAATAACACTTTCTTAGAACACATACATGTATTTATTCTTACCTTACACAGACTTTAAGTGCTACTCCCACTATGTAAGAAAGAGCGCCTCCACAGGTCCTTTATTCCTGTCAGACTCTTTAACACCAACATGACTTTTTTCTATGTATTTCAAGTAATTTGTGTATACAAGCTGCTGTGACAAGTGAATTTCCCCGCTGTGGGATCATTAAAGCTGCTGTGACAAGTGAATTTCCCCGCTGTGGGATCATTAAAGTCTATATTATCTTGTTTATAGTCAAGAAAAAGCCTTTTAAAGGCCCCTGATTATATTTTTTTGGTCAGTTTCACATCTCACTTTGTTGATTAATGCTCGTATTTTGTGTCAGCATTTTGTAGCAGGTTGATCCTCCACACTGATCAGAAGATTACAGTAGACACTTTTTTCTCTAAAGCAACTTAGAACAAAGGGAAACAATCTAGGTACAGTGCGACAAGGACATATTAGTGCAGCAATAAGTGTTACTCACCAGTGTTGTAGTCAAGACCAAGATTTTTAGGGGTCAATACCTTTAAGTTCACAATACTGAACAGTGAACAGTCTTTTAAAAAGTGCTACATAAATGCAGCATTTGTTTTACTGCTGTAATAGAATACACCACACTGCTGATGTCCAAACCAGATGTCATGTCGACCCTTTAAATATGATAAAGTTCATTCATATCACATGATCTTCATCAGCACAGGGTGTCATAAAAAGGCTAAATAATATTATATCGCTGCTGTCACATGAAGGGCCAGGACCTAAGAGCTCCCTTGTATGCCACAGATGTTTAAAAGTATGTTTTATAGCTTGATTTTTAGGCTACGTATTCAAAGCCACCTATAAGATACTGCAGCCACAGTCACGGCACGTGTCCTGCACGCTCTACTGCTAGTCCAAACATCCTAAAAGTGTGTGACGGCTGAAGGGACTTTATATAATTGTGCGAAGAAGAAAAAAAAAGGTACATCAGTGCACAGCAGGACTGGAACAACTTCATTATATTTAAAGGGTCAACTCAGAAACTGTCTCAATTATCCCTGTTGGTATCTAGACATGCGAATGGTTTGTTGTTTATTTGTGACACACGGTTTTGAGAAACTTTTCAGTTTTCCACAAATCCAATTGAACATTGTCCTGTTCTATGATTTGACTCCCTCTCTCTTGCCCCTACTAAAGAAACTAAAGAGTCATGATCAGACCAGCCGACAGGGGATTCAAACCAGTAACCACCTTGCTGTGAGGCGAGAGCACGCCGCCCTACATTTATCCAGTTTTAATGTTTTTGTAACAGATTCCAGTCATTAGCAGCAGCAGACTGGAATGACCACAGACCAAAGCGTGTGTTGGTTTTAGGCGCTTTTACTCTGATGTGAGACGAAGGCCGTGTATTGTACTTGGCCACCAATACTGGTCGACTTAAACAGTGTGGTGAGCTGCTGTTATTCTGATCAGTCTGTATGTTTTAGTCACGCTGGTGATTAATGACAATATCGCTCTGATCGCGCCCTGGTCCAGACTGAAATATCTCCACAACTACTTGATGGATTGCCATGAAATGTAGTACAAACATTCATGATCAGGGTGAATTTTACCGATTTCATCTAGCACTGTCATCAGGTTAAAGTCTAAACATGCCCAATACTTTTGCTTATTATAAAATGCCTGCAGAACTACTGACATTAGCATTTACACTCAGTTACCAGTGCACTAGTTACGCCTTGTTGAACCTAATGCAACAGTCCTGCATTAATCCCTCTGTTAATGAAGGTTATAAGGATTTAATTGATTCACATGTTCACCAAGTATTACATACTGACTAGTAACAGTACAAAACATGAATGTTTTATCCATGATGTCACCCACAGGTTTCCGAAGTACGGAAGCCCTAAAAGGCCATACATACATTTCCTCCGTTTTCCCGTGATAACGAGATAATTAATTTGAGACCTCGAGAAAACAAAACGATAGTCTAGTGTACTAAATCAAGTGCGCCCGTATTAGAGAATGTATGGCAAATGCATGTAGTCCATGATATTGGTTATACGGACAATAGGTTTGCTCCTATTACACCACTGTAAAATCCCTTTTATCCATAATTTCTGACAAAGGTTTGTACACTTGATCCCAGGACCATCCTGACTGTTCACTCACTCAGTATAAAGCATATTTACTGTATCATTTTTGAGCAATTCAGCCTTAAAGTTCATTATTTTGAATGGAAAAGGGCATAAAGTCTCTTTGATCCATAATTTCTGACAAAGGTTGATAAACTTTGGCTAATCCTCACTCCAGTCCTGAGATCAAGTGTACAAACCTTTGTCAGAAATTATGGATCAAAGGGATTTTACAGTGGCGTAATAGGTTTGCTCGCTCCGTATCATGGACTACATGCATTTGCCATACATTCTGTAATATGGGCGCACTTGATTTAATGCACTAGACTATCATTTTGTTTTCTAATTAATTATCTTGTTATCACGGGAAAACGGAGGAAAATTATCTCGTTATCACAGGAAAACGGATGGAATAAAATGTATGTATGTATGGCCTTTTAAGGCTTCCGTACTAAAGAGCTGTTACCAGACTGTAAACATGTTTATTCCTGCTGTAAAGTTGGACATTTTAACATGGCCGGCCTCAAGTGGACGTTTGAGAAACTACAGTATTTGACACTCCTGAATAAGCTTCACTTCACAGCCAAGGAGATCACCGCCTGGTACTGACAGGTGTCACCTCTTTGCGATTTTGAAGGGGGGGATTTATTGCAGGACTTGTTGCCACTAGTTTAGCAACTGAGTACAGCTCATAGCACACAGAGACACTTGCATGGCTTGTTTTTAGTATTTTAAAATGTATGAAATGACACAACAGATGTTGTCAGTGCTAAATAGACCATTTATAGTAAGAACCACTGATAGAAATGGGCACAGGCCAGCGGTTGTTTTTGTGTACTATTGGGTCCCTTCAAATACGACCACACACGTCTTGTGTGGAGCTGTGTCCTGAAATAAGAAAGATCCTCTCTGCCAATTCCTCCACAGAAAACCGCTCAGCACCAAGTCAGGAGTAGTCCTGGCAGGTGTATCTGAAAATACCTTGCTGCTTGTTATATGATATTCAGGGCTAAGTGCTTGAAAATAGTCGAATGGTTTCAGTCTGCCGCGTGTGTGTAACCACACATGAACCCAGCTTTGCCCTGTTTGGATCAAATCCAACCAGCTTTTTTACTTTCCTGCCTCCGGGCTTCCATCTGTCTGAATAAATGATACGTGATGAGTGAATCGATTTGAAACCGGTGTTGTAAAAGCATTTCCATTCAATTCACTTTATTTCACCAGGGATTTATATTGTCTCAGGTGCCATTCGTGTTTGAAAATGTGTCCATTACCCGCCTGGCGCCTATCATATGAAATGGATGCCATCATACCCAACATTTTCTACATTGACTGTGCCGCATGTGAATCTACAAGCACTTGAAGAGAAGAGCAGCATATTTTAACATATTTCTCCTCGCCATCCGCAGTCACCTTCGGGCCTCTTTACAGCCACAGTGGCGGGAATTAGATCGACCTCCTCTCTTGACTTGTCTGTAATGATGAAGAGCTACAGGCCTGTGAAAACTCTCTGCAGCTCACTTCAGTCGATGCGCTGCACTTAAAGCTTTTCACCCTGTCTGGCCTTACAGAGAGCAGTGAATCCAAACATGCAGCGTAAAAAGCTTTTTTTTTATGAGTCACAGGCAGAAAACTTGGCTCCGGCGGTAGTTTTTGTGGTGTGCTGAAGAAGGCGTTTGTATTTATAGTTCGACACTTTGAGAAGTTTCGCTTATTTGCTTTCTTGCCGAGAGCTAAATGAGGAGATTAATGCCGCTCTCGTGCCTGTCTGTTAACTATGCAGATGAAGCAAGCAGCTGGTTAGCTTAGCATAAAGACTGGAAATAATTCGCTTGGCTCTGTGTGAAGGTAACAGAATCTGCCTACAAACACCTGTCGAGCTCACAAATGAACATGCAAAGAAATCAGACTCCTTTTTTATTCCCCCAAGTAGGTTTTCACATACTAGGTTTTTTTTCTTGGTGTCTTCGTGCAAAACAGTTATTAAAACTATGAGGAATATAAAAAAAGATGTAAAAACAGCAGTTCACTGCACCTACCAAAGAAAGTCCTGCACATAAACCTTCTCAAAACCGTAAATTTAGCTGTTTCCAGTCTCTTAAAAACTAAGCCAAGCTGCTGATTCCAGTTTCTTATTGAACACACAGACATGAGAGTAGTATCATTCTTCTTTCCTTGGCAAAAAAAAAGCCAACATATGGATTAAATCAATGAGATATAAACTGGTAATTTGTAAGAGGTGCCTGGTTCTTGAACTGTTCCACTCAGGATTCTTAATAGGAATAAACCTCCTACGTAAAAATGTCTGCGGTTTAACGGGGTCGGCCTACGCTGCTGGATTTGTCTGTCAAAATAGTGGAAGGGACGAATATTTTCTCAAGTGGTGCACGGTGTAAACAGTGATCTAGAAAGAAAAACTATTAAATATGCACACTTGGGTCAACTGAAATCACTTTTATTGTCAATACAGCACATACACTCAAACCCATAGAAATACAAAAGTTTCTTATCCCTTCTTTACAGTGAAGTACAGTATATGCTACAGTAATACACACATCCCTCACACTTGAAATGATACATACCATGACTGACATATTCCCCAATATCAATTCTTGTTAATACTTCCTTTGATTGGGTAGTCATTGAATGACCCAAAGTGACTTCATGCAGATCATCTTGATGCCTTTGTTTTCCCCCCATACAAAAACCCAGACTGTGACTCGTTACAGTTATAGCAGTGGAGTGAGTTTTCAGAGACGCCTTGTCAGATAACTTGAAGCAAAATCTACTCAAGTGTCATGATGCATGATTCCAGCCCAGATATACAGAATTTGTCAAGATCTACTCTGTCTTGGCAAACGTCACATTCATCCAATCGATGCATTTTAAAGTCATCAAACGTGGTCCAATATCATCAGACAAAAAAAAAAACACGACCTCCGCGACAAGAGGTAAAAAAACATCCCAGTGTAGATCCACAGATGCTCGTTCATCACGTAAAAACCTCCTTACGTCCCCCTGATTATCGCAACTGGAATGATCTGAAGGGGCTGGGGACAGAAATGCAAAAAGAAAACAGAGGCCACATACACTTAATGTTTTTTTTTTTTTCATAATAGATGTGTGTGGTTAAGTAGAAACAGACGCCATAAATAAGTTCTCAGTCGTAACGCTACGAGGCTGTCATACATGTCAAACAAACAAAAAAAAAAATCTTCCAAGACTACAAAACAAGCGATAACTTTTTCCAACAGCTCAGCCTCAATCCTTTTTTTTTCTTTTTCCCAAAAAACGCACGTGAGACATATAAAATGGCAGCTTTTACCCGCTAACATACGATCTAACAAAACTATCACATGATGAACTGAAAGTGTAACAGCTGCGGATCAGTAGTGACGTTGTTGGCCGATTATCTGTCCTTAAAACTTTACCAAAAAAAAAAAAAAGGGAGCTCGAGAAACCTCAGACAAATTCACTGAAGATGTTTTTTTGTAGTTTTTTTGGAGATTGTATTCCTGAAAAAAAAGGTTAAATCTGTCCGACTCCACGCTGCTCAACTACGAGCCTTAAAAAAAAGAAAAAAAAAGCCTATTATATTGTTTGTGCATGCAAGTATGTATGCAAGCCAACTACGACACTAAAAGAATGACACATTGATTCACTGGCCCTGAAATGCTCGCTTGTTTCAGTAAAACAGATGTTAAGTCCTAAAAGATGCATTAAAATTATCTTTAAAAAAAAAACAAAACATGATGAGGGCAGGCATTTTTTTTTTTGGATGAAAAGGTTCGGCCCTCTTCGGTTCAGATGTGCGGGGAAGGTTTAGTCGACTTTCTTGCTGCGCAGTCGGAGTGTGTCCAGCAGGTATCTGCAGACGGAGCCCGTGTGTTGCGAGAGGAGCGTGAGGACCTTCCCGTGAAGGAGTGTCAGCAGGGTCTGGTGGCCGGTCGCCCACACCCGGTACCAAGGCCCGTAGAAGGGGTCGGACACGGCCGGGCACAGCATGTTGTTCAGGTTGACCTCGGTCACCTGGAGCGGGGACAGAACAGGTTGAGTGTGTGCTCGTATAAAATCAGAAAAATAGGCTGAGCTCAGTTGGATAATGAGGTTTTGGCAAATAACACGGCTGACTTCACTAAATTGCCTGTGTGATGAGCTCACAGCCTGTAAATCCTCTACAACTGATTTGACCGTTGAATGACTTCATCGCTGATGTTTGCGTGTGTGATTGTGCTGCAGTAAACTCTGACTTTGTTAAAATGTTCACTGTTCTCGAACCTCTCCAGTTTCCAGATTTACTGAGTGTCTTTCAGTCACTGATGGCCTGCGGAGAGTGCCCACTGTTTCTCTGTGCTAATGCAGGGTGTGCTTTTGTTGTTGTGATAGTTCAGATTTGTCCGTGTACCACTGTGCAGAATTTCAAAGCCACCATTAAGCCTCTTCTGTTGCGAAAAGGCAGGTTTGTTCCCCCCATTAATTCGAGCAAAGGTAGTTGAGTCGGATTCAACTTTTGGAAAAAAAAAACAACACAGCCCGACGTCACGCTGAACCGGTCGAACTCTCCACAGTCAGCCTGAAAGGTCTCTGAAACTGAGACTATCCAGGTGGATTCATGGACTGATACTCTTACCTGTTCCTGCTTTGTTCATTTCATGAACCCAGCGTCTAAATCCGTGGTGGCTCGCAATTTACACTACAAAACAGTGACGCCGAGAAGTTTTAATTTGGTTTGTGTGAGCTTTGGTTGAGAGACTAAGCAGTGACGGCACCTCAGCACAACCCTGCGGCAATTCTGAATATGCCCAAAGACTAAAAATTAGTATTCAACGACTTAATCCCCACTAATGTACGGCGTGCGGCGAGGGTACGGAATAATAGCGTCACAAAACAGGACGTTAATTTTGAAGTAATCAGCTGCCGTGATCACAGAAGGTTCAGTGGACCATAACTAACACCGGCCTCAAATTTAATACTTCAAACTTGAATCCACATACGTGTATAAAACGATAAAACAGATGGATTCAGTAAAGGGGATAAATCTGTGAAGAGAATTCGTGGTATGTGTTGTTCGTAGTGATGCTGGTATTATGCATTATTCATGCCTCTCCCTCCTGAAAGCCTCTTTATCACGGGTGATTAAGTCCTCACTTATCTTTGTGTCTAATGTGAAACTCGGTGCTCTTTAACTGATAACAGAGAATCGCACTATATGTTATTTATCTGTATGTCTCCTGTCACCTTTGCTCTCATATAAATACATTATTTAAAGTGTATACGCTGCATAAATTAGCTGTACCGCATGTTCAAACTGAGCCATTCTTCTACACACAGGTCTCTCACGATGAGCTAATATCTGTTTTTAATGCCTTCCATGTGTTTACGTTTAAATAAATGACTCATCATTCTCCCCGGGAGTGGATCCAGTGAGTCGAGTGCTGGTGCTGGTGGTGGTGGTGTGAGTGTTACATGCGTGTCGTGAAACGTCGCCTAACGCCCAGCAGAGGGCTCCACCTTACCAGGCCGAGGAGCTGCAAAAAGACAAAGTGATAGAGGAACAGGAGGCCGTTGGACAGCAGTGCCCACCACATGTCGCCCAGAGGCTCGGGCTTGTACACGCCTGCGGAGAGAGAAACACTCTGTAAAACATCTGAATCGCTGTGTGGGCTAAAGACAAGGGAGGACGCACATTGTGTTTGTCTCCTGCTACCTGTTAAATCACTTTAAAACGCCAGTTTTCATTTCACTTCCTCGCTTTGTGAGTGGAGCCGACAGATGGAACAACCCCGCGGCCGCGATGAAAACCAGCAACAGGATGTGGTGTCAAACGGGCTTTTCCTGTTTCCTCACTGCTGCTGGCATTTGCTAAAGTAATACCAGGGCGAGGGCATCAGGAGAGCGCCGATTGTATCGGTTTAACGAGAGCAATGAAGACTTCCTCTTGTGCGTCTCTAGTTACTAATGAACAATGAGGGCCTTGCAGGCGGAGGTTTGATTACTGTGCTGCACCCGACATAAATCTGACTTTAACCTGACTTCTACGAGTTAAACATATACGCGTGGACTGGAATCTTAAAACAGTCGGCGTCTTCTTTACATCTTTAATCATTCACTGCAGTTCGTTTTCTTTTTGCACCAACTTCCTCCTTCACATTTGCACTTTTCCACACCTGGGAACCCGCTCAGTGCAACTTCTGTCTTCCAGCGTTTGCCACTAAGTGACTCTAAAGGGCACCTTGGCAGCTGTTTCAGGAGGAAAAAAGCTGCAGTATCTAGTTTCTGCAGACATGCCTTCATGTTGTTACATAATGCAGTAGAGTTCAATGTGCTATTGGTTGGATCTAAAAGGTGAGGTAAGCTGCATTTTTTTTTTTTTAAGTTATACCCACAGCAGAGGGGGAGTCGGATCCCTCCCTGACATCCAAAGTAATCTTTTAAACTTTGGAAGACCTTTGGGGAGAACACTGAACATTCAGCATCTCTCTATCCAACTTCGAGAATATTCACATTTGCTCATCGGCGGCAGATGGTGGAAAATGATTACAGCGTTTTACAACAAGCAGCGACGGAATAAACTGATGACACGAGCGGTTGAGAGGCTGAACAGACAAAGAAAAAGAAAAGGAACGTCATCAACAAAAAGGCAACGCGTCCAAGGTGCAAACACGTCATTATAGCCTGACATTGTTGGTGAAAAGATATTTCGTCGTGGCCGTCAAGGGGAGATTGACGCCTACCTCCTTTCCTGAAGAGATAAAGAGGCACCAGGTACAGCATGGAGTGCTGGATGTAGTAGATCTCCTTCTCGAACGGTAGCTGTGGAGAGAAGAAAACATTTTAATACTTTAAAATAATGAATGAATAACGGCTCGGAGCACATCATTAGTGTGTTTTTTTAGATCACCGCGAGTATTGTTTGGATATTTAACCATGCCACAGCTAACTGAGGATGAGCAGACGCCTCGGCCTCCTTGAGAAGAAACGTGCACAATGTGGATAACGAGATGAAAAGGAGGCGACAAAGGACTGCTTTAGTAATTCCTCGTCCTTTTGAATGGAGAGTTTATTAATGGTACAGTCAGATATCAGTGTTTTAATGAATAAAACCAACCCTAACTCAATAATTTCATGTTTTTTTCCGAGAAGATTTATGAGGCTATGATGCAAACTGACTCCATTTCATGTTAAAACTGATTAATGTTCATTCCTCGCGCTTCTGTTGGGTACATCTGCCGTGAAAACCAAAGACACACACACAGCCTCTAAAAGAAAAACCCTTCAACAGTCCTGTGACACTTCCCCTTGTTCTTTATCTAATATGGGAAATGGAGTTACGGGAGACGCTTTAGTTCGGCAACACGGAGCGTTTGATGTTCACATGGATCGTGTTCAAACTGTCAAAATTCGATTTTATTCAGGCTAATTGAGTTAAAAAGTTAGTGCAGTATCGACTGTGTTTGGGCCGAAGCTGTAAAGTGGAAGCCTTTCAAGCAGGCGGTGTTGGTTTTGATTTGAACCGACTCCCTCAGACTTCCATCGTCAGTGAAGCTCACGCTTTCTGCCGCTTGAGTCCTTCTGCAAGTTGGAGTTTAATCCTTCAGATTCAGGCGTGGGGTAAAACGAAGAACAACAACAGTTGTCATGGCGCCATGAAGTTGGCTCTCAGAGTGGCTCTGTTTTATGTACTTTTTTCATCCATTCTGTGCAAACATGGACTGAAAGTATTAAATTCAACTCGTGAGAGCAACCAGCTGAAGACACACAGCGAAGGAAACATCCATGGACCACAGGCCAGAGTCAGAACTGGGTCGCTACAGGAAAGAACTCAACGTTTTGTACGTCTCGAGGAGCCCGCTCTACCAGTTGAGCTTATTTATTTATTCATGAGTGTTTTATTATCCACTTTGTGCGCTATAAGCCACTGTAACAAGTGAATTTCCCCAGCGTGGCATCAATAAAGTCTTATCCGTGTTAAGCTCGGAGACAGAACAAGAGCTCGCAAGATGAGATCAAGACTTATGATTGGTACTTACCAGTCTAGTGTTGACTACGGGGAACATTAAAGCCAGCAACGCACCGTTCAACATGTGGACCTGCAGCCTGGAAACACACAGGAAGACAAGAACAACATAAGCCAATCAAATTTAAAAAAAAGATCTGATAGACTTCACGTCTTCCATCAAACCTGATCTAGTCAGTGCTGATCTAAGCACAGAGAGACAGGTGTAGGGCGGTGGAGATTATGTTCCGTGTTGCTGAAAACCAATCAGAGTCCTCCCTGACGCTGTTAGCAGCAGCTGTCTCAGATCGTTGGCAGGGTCAGTTCCTGGCGGGAGTTGTTGATTGTGAGGATTCACCGACGGTTCAGGCAATCACAACCTTTCGCTCCGCGCGTACGCTCGCGGAGGCTTGACATTTCTACGGCCCATTAAGAAATCACACGGAAGCCGCCGTCACGATTCTGACAGAAAAGTTATTCATTCACGATTAGTGTACACTTAACACTTTGTTCTTCTGGCTGCTTTCCGCCTCGGTTCACACGCCGACCTGTCTGCTCCTGCAGACAGAAGGAGCGTGACGTCTGTTCAGTCGACGAAAATGTTTCTTTTAACCCACGATTAGTCTGAGAGTCACCGCGTGGAGCTAAATCTATGTCCCCTGACAGCTCGCTCTGTCAAATGAGCCAAAATAACTGTTGTGACAGCCGAGGTCGCTGGGAAAACATCAGTGTTGTACGAATGTCACTTCAAATGAGCCCAGCTGTCACTAAAATTGTCATATCGTCGTCAATCTTCGCTTCAAGGCCAGAGATATGTAGAGACTTGAATGTATAAATCCTAAACTGCACAAAGTTTCCGATGCTGTTATTCTGCCGTCACAAGCTAACTGTATATGTTTGCATCTTTTGCGTAATGCTTTGTCTACCAGGCGAACAAAAAGGAGCTGAAACAAGCAGAACCGAGGCTATTTGTGTACCAGCAAATGCTGGTACCGGGGGTGTGTGTGTGTGTTTGTTGACTTTCGGTGAGGCTGATTGAAAAGATTGAGCTGAATTTATGCATGAAGAGGAGGCACAGATTATGAACTCAAATGGTAAAATAAAAATGAGGTGTGAAAAGACAGGAGCTAACGCGTCCTGATGAAAATCATGGTGATCTGATGCCTTTATTTTTGAGAGAATAAAATGTTCTTAAACTTGGAGTTTCTGTTGGTCCACCACCGTGATATATCAGCATCCGTTAACTGTTCGCTCTCCTATCAGAGCTGCTAAGGCAAACTAACTTTTTCTACGTCTGCTGCTTCTACACGCAGGACTTTTATTGTGAAGCACTCACAGGAAACTGGGCCGGCTGCAAACAATTTTAAAAACAGTTTCATATATTAGGACTGGTCTGGATTGGTAACACCAGATTTTACCATTAGGTGTCACACATGTCTTAGAGTGGCAAGTTTTCCCACAACACATTCCTACATATATTTCACAATAAAAGCCTTGTTAAGGAATGAAATGTTTCTGTTCAAAGAAATGCTAGAGGGCTTTAATTTGAAAAACGTACAGGAAGTGCCAAACAAATGGGAGCGGATCAAATGGAGTCATTATGTATAAACTTTCCAACAATGTATTTCCTGAACTCGTGAGTAACTTACCGTAAAGCTGTGTGTTACAGGTTGGACTGAATTCTTGAGACTTCCCAGTAAAGGTTTAAAATAGCTCCGAGCTACATCTCGTGTTTCTAAATTTGAACAGCTCTAATGACAAATATGGTTTGTTTGTACGCTGAACTAGACCGACAAAACTGGAAACCAACCCGACCCTACAGGAAACGTAACATTTGACAAAGAGGTTGTGTGCAGAAACCAGCAACTATCTGAGGTATTGCTTATGTTTATGGTACACCGTGAGGTTCCACTTCATTTCCATGTGCATATCAAATGTCAGGTATACACAAACTACAACTGTCGATCTACTGAAGCGTTTCTCACGGGAAATACCCGCGAAATGTCCGGTAAGCTGATACGAGAAGACAAGAAGAGTCTAGATAGGAGAGACAATGTGAAAGAACATCTTGACCTGAAGGAGAAATATCACAAGTATCAAAAGTATTTTGTTTTCCACAGACTTCACTTCGAAAAAAGTCACAATTTTATTTTTAGGTGGCTACTTTGGTGGTCAGACAGAGCTACAGTGCCTCGATAAAACTGCTACCGCTCACTGCCGGTATTCACTACGCGACTCTCATGGGCTAAAAGGCAACAGAGAGTGACCTTGCTTGTATTTATTCCCAAGCAACTTTGTGTTCCCGCTGGCAAAAACACTTGTCGGTTCTCCTGAATAATTTACATCCCAGACCACAGCAGTTTGTTTTAGGAGAGAAAGACTAAACCCCCAACAAATCCATTACAATAAAACATGGCGAAAACCCAATTTACTCTTAAAAAGCCTATGAGCAACCACAATGAGTGCATCAAATGCTTTTATAGGGAAATAAAAATCCATGTTTAATTTGAGCGAAATCATTTTATATTACATTCATGGCAGGTACCTCCTTTGGCAGGTTGGAATGGGAGGTGGATGACTGAATAACACAAGAAACCTCGAGTTGTAGTGCTAAACACTTAACTTGAACCATCTTGCTGAAGTTTCTCTGAACAAAACACAGAAGACAGATGTGAGCCGGCGGTAAAATACTTACCTAAATACGACCATCGCTGTTTTACATGGCGGGCAGGCCAGCAGGAAGATCTGTTGAGGAAAAAAAAAAGGAGATGAGAACTCGCATTATCTCATTAAACTCTCAGTCATTGGAGAACAGCTTGAACGCTTCGAGAGCTTCCAGGGCTCGGCGCAGCGCTGGAAGTAAAGAAAATGAACAAATTGCTTTAACAAGTTTTTATTAATATAATAAGAGCAGGAGCCTTGAACGGAGATTCCCCGCAGGCAAACCGTAAAGTGCTTCTTGCTTCAAATAAGAAAACAAACTGCAGAGTCTAGATGGGGGCCCAGGAGGATGATCGAACAATTAGGTTTGGATTTCAAAAGGATTCAAATGGATGCCAGGTATTGGCATAAATGTATTTTATTGCCGGTTTTTAAATTGAAACAATCTGCGCCTCATTGTTTCGTGGAAGGAAAATAATCAGATTTCT
This sequence comes from Larimichthys crocea, assembly GCF_000972845.2. NCBI lineage: Eukaryota > Metazoa > Chordata > Actinopteri > Sciaenidae > Larimichthys > Larimichthys crocea. The sequence goes on from NC_040032.1 coordinate 15,214,824, forward strand.
GTCTGAGGCCAGCAGGGACGTGGACCTGCGTCATTTCTGGTCCCCCGACAGCTTAACGTTGACAACACTTATGTGCGTTTGTTCGTTAAAACAATGAAGTCACAAGTCCAGTTTAATTCACAGCAGAATCACAAATGATTTACCAAAAAAAGCTCCAAGTGTTTATGTATTTAGTACACATGAGAACAAAAGATTTCTAACTGCTCCGTTTCCTCTGTCAGAAACATTCATATCAACGTTGGCTTAATAATTTATAAGTCACAACATGGATCCCTGTTGTACAGATCATCTACGCTCAGTCACTGTGCTACTGGAGCTCGGGGGATTCTTCAAACGTGGACTGGTTCAAACCACCCTCTGACACGACAAAGATTCGGTTTGCCCCGAAGGCAAAGGCTGGGAACAGCATTACAAGAAAGCAATTTACTTGAGATCTGTTGTACAACTACCCACTGGCTGGGGGGGGAGGAGATGTCTTCAGGATTGATCTGCTGTACACCCATCACCTCATATCAACCGGCACTGTGAGCACAACTTACATTCCTTTAGACCAGTAGCACTATCTGGAACAAAGTAAAACTTTTAGCACAAGGTCGGATTAATTAAATAAAACTTTTCTAGAGAAACAGATGTTTCTTTAACGTTCATATTTGTTATAGAGGAATGAAACGTAGCTTTTTATATGATTATCAATTGTTGGTGTGCTTCCTTGGTCCTTGCAAATCCCTGAGAAGGATTATTTATTTATTATTGATTTGATTCTTTATCTTTATTACTGATGCATGAGGGGAATGTATAATATATTTCTGCCAATGGAGACAGTTGATGAATGCAGTTCTTAGAGGTGTGTTCATGTTTTTCTGTTTATAACGATGCAAATCTGACCTCCAGCAGGGACGTTATCTCTAACCGACTTTTCACTGAACACAATACGACACAGTCACAAACGGATTTCATGCAAATTGCTGAGGAAGTTGCTCCTGTCAACAAGGACTTGTCTGACCGGTGGGGCTCGGTCTACAGTGCAACTGAAATACACTGTGTCAATGTTGGCCCACTGCTGTCTTCCGAGAAACCGACTTGCCGAGCTATGCGCAAATATCCGAACTAGACGAACCAGTTAGAGTCCTCGTGAGGAACTACTGGCAGTCATGTGTCATGGGCTACATCCGTCCCGTAACGCTGAGCGTGTTTGATGATCATAGACAGTATGAAACATCAATGTCATATCCATGACATCACCCACAGGTTTCTAAATTTGTTGTGAGCTCAGTGTGGATCATGGGTGGAACCTAGGAGGGCTGAATGACGCCTTGTTGCTCAAACAAGCCATCTGTAATGGCACCTGCCTGTTTTTTTGTACCAGGCTGTAAACATTTTAACATAGGACCTTATGGAGATTAACTCGTTGTGTAGCCGGCCTCAAGTGGACATTTGAGGTTCCTACTTTCCACACTGAGCTTCACAACGATTCTTCAGAAACCTGTGATGTCACAGAAACGTTTATTCTTTATACCGTCTACGGCTCGCCGGTGATCGACCTGAACTTTTTAAATATGACTCCTTCTCAGAAAGTTCTGTGTAATAAACCATCTGGCAGGGTTGGGTTACTTCTCTTTTTGGACTAACTTTAAAAAAATGTGTGAAAGCCAATTTAGTTTAATCTGATTCAAAGGGCCACTTCAGTTTAGAACTAGGATTAATCCCCATTTGGGACACTGGCCAATGAAGCCCTGATCTTATTTAGGTGAGAAGCACTACTTAACTGTAATCCAGTGCTGTATATATTAGAAGAAGAGGAGATACACGTTGAACACATGTTGTCTGATCTAATGTAGCACAGTGTCAGTTTAAGTCCTTCAAGTTTGGATCGCTAACACCAAGCAATGTTTCAGGATTCTGACAATGTATGGTCATAAGTAATGCATCACATGCACATCATTTTATAGCTGTTTTCTTCTTTTCGTCGTTTTTAAATTAAGACTTTATAGCACGTGTTGGTGTCATATGGGTGCAGTCCTTTAGAAAGGGTGTTTCCTGTGTGATTCATCATTGCTAAATCTGTCCAAATGTGTTGAGACTGCTAAATTTTGACCATCAATTTAATCAGAAAGACAAACTGGGTTTTAAAAGAAAGGTTTGGGAAACTGTAGCTACAGATGTGTAAATTATATGGTTTATCGTTTTTGCATCGTAGAAACACCATCAACAAATGTTAATTACTCCAATGTTGTTTCTTTACTTACATTTTATCAATAGTTTCTGGTTCATTTGGGTTTTAAAACAGTTTGGTATTGTTGTCCTATCAAACAGGCCAAACAGGAAACAGCGCTCTAACTCTGGATGCGTGGTTAACACTCATTAGTTAGTGATTAGTTGGTGTTGACAAGAGGTGACTTTCTGTGAAGAGTTCAACAGTGCAGGACGATTACTGGCCGACATTTGGCTGACTTTTCGGCATAAATCCTAAAAGGACGTTATTTGAAATGACAAGAACGAGAGTGTTTGTGTGCACAACACACGCTTTGGATCAATTGGAGGCAAAACAAACTGAGCTGGTAAAGTCAGCGCGGCGTCTGAGGCATAAGGTGTACTGATACTTCTAAAACTGCATTTGGATTCTTGGGTTGGGTTAAACTTGAATCTGGTCATTAGGCGCTGTGGGGTTCTTGTTACCTTTACACTGGGTGTGATATTTGTGTTACTGCCATTAATCTAAGCCGTGTGGCTTTCTTGTTTCAGTGCTCCTCTTGATTTGATTTCCGGGTATTCTGAAAGTTTAAATTAACAGGAATTTACAAAATTGAAGGTTGGCCCTTAACAGGGAACTTGCTGGGGTAAATATTTAGCATAATCTTGACTTAAATGACAGTGCATGATGCTATCTTACCACAATTTCCATTATTTTCCACAACTCCCATGGAAAGTTTGGAATTTCCCAAATCCCCTAGCTTATCTTCCCATGCAAAGTTTCTGGAAATTTAAAAGAAATTCACTAAAAAAAGTTCCATTGATTTCAATGGGCATTCAAAAAAATTCGTCATCACTCTTGTTACTGCCACCAGTGATGCGCCTCTGGGGTGACTTGACTTTCATACTTGACTTCGTATGCCTTCTAAGTGTGCAAATATAGGTGTGTGGTCGCCCTCCCCTGATTGGGCCCCCCTGAGGAGGCGTGGCCACCATCGTCGACCTGGAGGACCACGATTGGCACCAGACCCGACCCGCCAACCCTGAGTCTCCAATGTGAAAAACAACCTTATTTAAGTTAGAACTGCCTGATAGTCGTAGGTCTTGCTTTGCTGTTAACACGCCTGGATTTTGATTCATATGTCAATTTCTGTCATTTGTCTGTTATCTTCATTGATCATAACCTCTCGTCTTTTTCGTCCTGCATGTACGTGAGTGCTGATCAAGCTTCTGCAGCTCCAGTAAACAGATACATGATCACAGTTCAGACTCATTCCAGCCAGGATGCTGTTGTTGCAGCATAAAAAAAGACACAATTATGTCTGATGTCCATTTATCCTGATAATAAACCTAATTTTACAGCTGAATCATAAATCTGGACTTACAGCAGGATGAGGCATAATGCCATCTTCTTTCCTGTTTCCTGTTTTAAATTAACAGCCTCAGCCTAAAGAAAAACACTGAAAAACCACCGGTAAAAGCCTGGAACTGAACATCCACACATATGGCTATTATTTGGTCAATTTGAGCTAATATGTGCTTGTATGACGCAAATATAAAACATTTTCTGCATTGTTGGCACTGAAATTTCCAATTAAAAGTACAGCTGTAGCTGTATAATGAGCTTTCAAGCTGTGATTATGAAGATTATTAAGATTAATGGCCTATTTATAGATTGACAGTACTTATTGTTGACAGGCCGTGCTTCCTTTTTTACAAGTGTAGTCATTAAGTATTACAATATAGAGCCTTCAGCGGAAACTGAACAATCTGTTGTGTTGGGCGTGTTATGGCTGCAGCTGATAAATGTGGCTATATTTAAAGATAATGCTGATACCGTGGTCTGTTGTGTTGATAGTAAATGTTTGCTGCACATGTGTTAATGGCACGGCACTTTGATTTAAAGGCAAGCGTTCAGTCTTCGAAGCAAAGACAAAGACTTTATGTTGATTGCTGCAGCCAAGCAGTATTTTAAAGTCCCATTCATAGCTGCTGTTTTCAAGAGCTTCCTCGAGCCTGGAGCAATATTTATTTATGACCGTTTTGAATGATCAACATGTTCGGTCACACCGGACCCCTGGCGTGATCTGCACGGGAAGAAAGTTCAGTTGATAAGGGGGTTGTTGTGAGTTTGACGGGAGCTTACCTATCACCATGCGTTAAAAAGGAAACTCCCAGCTCAACTGGAGAGTTCCTGTGGGAGTCACTTTAACTCCACATGGGCAATACTGAGAATTCAATGTTGTTCACCTGTGTTATTATCCTGGATCATCCACATCCGCAACATTGGACTGAGTGCTATCTGAATGAATCGTGATTGTAGTGATTATATATTATACTTTAATAACAGTCCTTGGAGCATCTAAAATCTGATTCCTGGTATACGAAGATCAGATTTTTGTTTCCTAACTCGAGTCCTAACATCACCACGTTACACTGCTTTCATGTTTAGCCACCGTTTGGTTGTATTGGACTGAAAAAAACATCCCGTAGGCTAAATCTAACTTTCCAACAAAATAGTTTGTACCCCAAACTAATATTTGTACACTTCTGTTGCCACGGTAGTGACCACTTCACTTCACAACAACAAAAAAGCCACAGCTCTCTTGGTCATACTCAAAAACAGCTGTTGGCGCTACGCATGGTACTGTCTGTGGAGCGAGAGTGGAGATCCCTAATGAGGTGAGGAGAAGAAGAGCTGGATCTAAGCACCATGAGAGGAAAAGTCGGTACAAACCACCGTCTGTTATCACGGCGAACTTAAGATCTCTCCCCAATAAGACGGAGGAGCTGATGGCACTAACCCGGCTACAGAGGGAGTATGGAGAGTGTAGCATCACAGAGACTTGCTGGTAACTGTGGACGGCTTTCAACATTTGAGAGCGGACAACTTAAGAGTACTAATGTCAATCTGTGCATACTGTTAATACTGTAAATATCCTATAACATAATCCATTTTTATACATATCTACATACTCTGCACTCCTGGTTAGATGCTAGACTGCATTTTGCTGTCTTAGTACTTGTACTTTGTGCAATGAAGTTGGACAATGAAGCTGAATCTAATATATGAAAACAGACAGGAAAGCAGAGAGAGAGAGAGGGAGGGAAAATATGATGAACCACAGAGCCAGGTCGCTGCAGGAAGGACTCAGCCTTTTGTAAACGAGGATCCCGCTTTTAGTTTTTCGTATCCACCTTATGTATTTTGAGCCGGTGTAACAAGTTTGTTGGATCAATATTTATCTTATCTTATCTAAATGTGTCCATCACATCTATCCTTCATGCCCTGGTCACATCCCTCAGACCTCGATTGAAACTGCCTGACAGTAAATTGATCAGTCGGCGATCAGTCAGTGTGGAAATGTGACTGCTCGTGTTCCATGTGGATGGAAGAAAAAAAAAAAACCCTAACAGATGTCTGCGCTGTCAGATGTGGAGAATCATCTCATCAGTCATCAGACGCTGAACTCTTCACCTTCATGTGGGGCTCTTTCAACCTTGCACCGTGGTTTTGATACGTGTGTGAAGTCTGCAACTGACACCGCCGCTGTGGACTAGACTGAGCTCAGAAAATGTCTTTACATTCGATATTATATCAGTTTGTAGTATGCAAAACAGCTTGTGGAGTAAGCAGCAGTATCCTGTGTGAGTATGCGGTAACAATATTGACACACTCTATCCGTTGGAACTTAGCAAACAGACTGCAGGGCGAGCGACGTGTTGCACCATGCAACACAGTCAAGTGGTTATATCCTTTTTAATAACACTCCGGCCAAGTAGATACCTGTGCCGATTACTCAAGGACTGTTGTGACATCAACTCAGCTCATCTCAATGTGCACCTTTACAGCAGCCTATATATATTCAAGCCACTCATGAATCTGGACTTCCAGATGTTTTTTATGCTGATAAACAAGTAAAAAAAAAAGAAGGGCCAGCTGAGGATATTTGCAATCCTTACGAGGTGTTTTGATGATCATAGACAAAAAAAAAGCAGGGATTAAAGATGTGCCGCGCCCGTATGCTTCAAATCCACCGACTTTAATGACTCGGATCATAACGCGGAGTTAATAAAAGTGCCTTTATACAGTCGAGCTAAGACACATTTACCTCATGTCATGACAGTTCCCTGTAAACAAACAAAACCCTGCAGAGCCGTCCTGCTCAGAGAAAACTGCTCTTTCCTGTTCCAACAGTCAATAGAGACGTTACAACAAATTTCCTTCCTTTTTTTTTTTTTTTTTATAAAGAAACTGTGTTTACTTTCCTCTCGTGATCACACACACATGTCAACAGGCAGGATCGATACGTGCCCTGCATCATTTTTACCTTGGTCTCGATACATCAAGGACGTTTGGCCATCATCGCTCGCTTCCTCGCCGCAGCGAGTCATTCGTCAACGTCCGGCTACCGCCGTTTAATCTAATCACAATGCATCAATATAACTTGTTCTCCGTAGTTCATGTGTATGACAAATACATTAAAATGCATTAGGCGGTGACCCTTTACCGTGACCTCGCGGTGTGCAATCATGTACCGTGAAGGTCAGCGTGAAAAGGAAGACATGCAGGCGCTGTGTATTCTAGTGGTGGCCTCCGATTCAGACTTAAAGTACAAACACATCATTTTATTCATCATGTTACGTCGATCTCAGCTACATTAAGGTCCCTCAGCGGCTTTAAAGCTGTTCATAAGTATACGGGTTCAAATCAGATGACACCCAGCTCCTGTTGCATACAGGTCTTATTTCATGATGGCAGCACTTTCCCAGTCAGGGGGTCCCAACCCAGACTATGGGTCACTATCAAGGGGGTCGCGAGGGCTTCTTGATTTTAAAAAAGGGGGTGTAAGAGTAAGACTTGGATTATTATTTAAGATATAAATCTGACAGATACAGATTTACAGAGTCTTCAGCCACAGTTAAACAACCAAAGAGGTCAGAAAACAATGAATTTCTCAAAAAGAGAAGCCTATTAAGTATGAATAATTCTTAAAAATTCACATTTCACAGACAAAACCGCATGAAAAGTTCAAATAAATCTCAAACTTCCTGCGGTTCTTGTGTTTATGGGTTGTTCTGTTATTCTTAGGCACTAAATATAATATGAAATATCTATTATTGTTATTTTGGGGCTGCTTTTGAACCTTTATTTCATAGTAGCGGCTGAAGAGTGACAGGAAAGTGTGGAGGAAAGAAGAGAGAGAGTAAGGGGGGACGGCATGCAGCAAAGGACAAAAGGTCAGGATCGAACTCTGGCTCGCTGCTGCCCGGGCTGAGCCTTCGTACATGGGACGCTCAACTCCACCAGGTGAGCTACGAGGGCGCCCCTAATGTGAAACATTAAAGAGAAATATGTTACTCATTCAGAGGTTGGGAGTTTATTCAATGATAGAGAAGGGACACCTTGAAGAGAAAAAAAAGCTGGGAGGCACCTTCAACACAAAATTAGACCCCCAAACTCTTTGAGCTATATATAAATGAAATGCATACATCTCCTGACACGCTGCTCTCTCTCTCTCTCTGAAGACATGTCCCATCCTGCATGTTACCAACTTCTTCCAGCTTCCTCTGAGTTTTTGTGCTTGCGGGTTCTCGTCGATCGCGGCTACGCCCAGATCAGGGATTGGTCGACGTCCATTAAAAACAATGTTATTACTACTATAAGTCATATCTCTATTTTAAATGTATAGATATATATAGTCTCTCTCTTCCTCTATGAACTCAACATGATCTGGGTTCTGCTCAGAGTTTCTGCCTCTTGAGGAAAGTTTTAAAAATACTTGATTTGATTGCAGAAGTTTTGTAACATTTTGTTGCCACATCAGTCTGGCCCTGTAGTCACGTTCGAGTTGTAAGCGTGCATACATCCGTGATTAGTTATGAGCTTAAAAAATGTGATGTGAAGACAGTAAACGGAGGTCAAACGAATGGCTCATGTGCAAATGTCAGGAGAACTTCTTGTCCACCCAAGCAGCTTTGGTTTTGTTCAGGATTCAACACCTCTTATTTTATCGTATTTACTATTGCTTTTTTGATATTTTATTATGTATATTTTGCTTTATAGTATATTTTTATTCTTATGTTGTCACTTGTCACTTTGTGTAATGCTGCTGCACTATAATTTCCCAGCTTGGGATAAATAAAGTCTATCTATCTATCTATCTATCTATCTATCTATCTATCTATCTATCTATATAAATAAACCTGTCTCCTGCATGTTCCTGGAGATGGTAAAGGGGATAAAAAGTAAAGTGAGATAACTTCTGTTATGATTGAATTAATATGCATGTTATGATGGGCTGGGACACATAACTTATATGTTTATGTACTATTTCAGCTCAAATAAGAAGCACATGCACATGTGTGAGTAGCTGGATGGAAATTTTAAAAGTTGCACAGTGCATGGATGAACACAGGCATGTCTCCATGGGTGCAAACGGTGCAGTGTGGTCGGTCCCTTACCTGAACCATGGTTATGACATGGCAGGGGTTCAGCAGATATATCACAGTCTTGGTGGCGAACTTGAAGCCCACCTCCACCCCAAAAGTCATGCAAAGGGCGACCAGCAACAGGTTCTTGCCCAGACTGTCCTCCTTCGCCCTGTTGCATTCTTTCCCGACCCCCCTGAGCTCCTTGCAGAGGTTGATCCTCCTCAGCGCCACGCCGATCTCCACCAGGGAGACGAGCACGATGATGAGGCTCTCGCTGATGCGCTGCTGGGGCGCGATGAACGCGGCGCACTCGGGGCCCCCGTTGCCCTCGAACTTCGGGTCCACCCCGCCGTAGATCCAGTCCAACAGGCTGTATATGTTATATCTGGACATATTCCTCTTCTCGTGTTGGAAAAGATACGAACAAGATGGAATAAAAGACGTCACACTGACTTCTTGGCGAAACATGAACTGCGAGCTTTCCCTTTCGTCGTTGGTCTCGCGGTTGAGAGGTAGACATGTATCCACCAGCCTTTTTAAAAAACATAAAAATAATAACAAGCTTCCTCATCCACCAGCCAAGACTCTCACCACGACCCCTCTCACAGGAAACCAAGCGTGGGCATTTCAAGCTGGCACCGGCATCGTCCCCCCGCAGCTTAATCACACCGAGGCCGGGCAGCGGTTACAGGACGCGGGGTAACAGACACCGGAGAGCAGCGGCGGCTAGCTCCACCGAGCCGCTGCTAAATTTACCCCCGAGCCAAGCCTCGCAGGCGGAGCTCAAATCTCATTGGCGCCGCATTCAGGCAACCATAGGCAAGCGTGGTGGCAATAACTACAAGAATATATTATATAATACTGTAGAGTAACAATAGATGGTGTTCGCTTGTATTGAATGTATAAATACAACTTGGTAGTACGTGTTTTTTAGCGTTTGGTTTGCTGCCTGAGAGGCAACGCAGAGGGCATAAAGTAACCCAAAGGCTGAAACAAGGACGACACCCACCACACGTGATGCTCAGGGATGGTGCGTTCACGGACAGCACGGCTTTTTTTAAAATTGTAAATTGACAGTGAACGCAGCATCAGCTTCATCATATATATATATATATATATATATATATATATATATATATATATATCAGAATCAGAATCAGAAATACTTTATTAATCCCCGCAGTTTTTGTTACTGCAGCTCCCAAACGGTAAGTAAGATAGTAAGAAAACAATAGCAAGAAAACAAAACTTTAACCCTATACACCTATACAATATCCTATTTTAAACGCTATATACACATGTATAAATAACAGTTAAATAGAACCAGTGACAGTAAAATAAAAACCAAGTAACAGTGAGATATGCAGTATGTAAATCTAAAAACCTTATAAAGAATTTAGTCTTTGAGAGACTGGACAGAGAATAGACACTGATTGTTAAAGTGCAGTATGCATGTGTGGCAGATTTCACTTGTGATATTGCACAAGCCAGTTCAATAGCTACTGGACTTGACTTGGAGTGTTTGATATTTTGAGGGAGGAGTTGTAGAGACCCAGGGGGAAATTATTTTTGTTACAATACTTCAGTATATAAACAAACAAAAACAAACATATGTAAACAAGTAACCATCTATTAAGAACAATATATTAAAGGTATATAAAAGATCAAATTTACAGTTAAATAATGTGCAACAACTTTAAAAAGTTAGCATGTTGGGTGAAGATGAGGGTGTGTATGGTGCTGCAGGCAGATGTTGGTTTGCAGAGGGAGGGATGTACAGGACAATGATGATGACATGCAGGATCTCTCTCAGCAGATAGTATTGTCGGAGTCCAACGACTAGCAGGTCAACATCCGGGCTACAGAGCTGTTCTTTGGTTGTGATGTGATCGGGATTATACCATCTGCTGTTAATTTGGACATAATCAGCAAGAGGAATTCGTTGTAATGTTTTCCATACTGTATTTCAGTCAGTTGCACTTATTTCAGACCACTGATGTTGCCACGACACGCTAAGAGCACAGTGAAATAAACCTCCATGCATCTTCACACAGGACACATATTAAGTTGGCACACTTAAACCTACTGTACAGTATCTAAAAAGCTCTGTGGCTGTGTGGTAGTCTTGTCAGTCTATCCCAGCTGGCAATGGACAAGAGGCGGAGTACACCCTGGACAAGTCACCAGTTTATCACAGAGTTCACACTCACGTTCACACCGACGGGCAAGAGTCTCCAAGTAGGACTGGGAGAAAGCCAGAGAACATGCAAACTCCACACAGAAACAGTTTTAATTGGCACCACCACTGAAGCAGTATCATTGTTTTTGTCAGTTTGTTTGAAAATTAAAGGGCTGGTGTGTAGAATTTAGTGGCATCTAGTGGTAGATATAAAAATATAGCATCTGTAGATATAAAAAAAACTCATTCTAAGGGAACAGAAACAAATCTTATTCTGGTGCTTATACACTACTAAAAATATAGTTCTGAATATTATATTACATTTCTAACTTATTCTATAAAGCCCTTAAATCTTACACACTGGACCTTTGATGTCTGATTTCTGCGCATTTATTCTCCAGCCCAGGAAATTTTGGTTAATTTTTATAACCCTTTGGCCTTTCTTCAAGTACGAGGTTCAAGGCCAGATTTTAAACTTTTATACTATTGTATCTGCTGAAACATTAGCCACAAACATGCAGTATTTTCTGAATCTTTGGTCTGATTCATAGAGCTGCCAGCAGGACAAAGTTTGTCCGTTTTATTGTAGTTATTGTAAAAAAAAAAAATGTTTAAGTGAAAGTAATGGATCACTAGTTATTTTGCTGTTAATGATTAGCCATGGTGATTTTTGCAAAAGCACCTGTACCTGAGCAATAGGTAATAAAAAAAACACACTGCTAACTGTGGAAGCTGGTTCACATGTCGCTTTGTTGTTTAGTCTTTTGTCCTTACAAATGCATGACACCCAAAAATAACTGTTGGTTATCACATGTATATGATCAAGCACCACAGTAATAGTGAGACTGTGTGATTTAGACTCTGATGGGACCTAAATATTTCCTTTGAAATCACTTCATGTGTGAGAAAAAAAGCAGCAAATTCTGATTGAAGTGAACTACAACAAACATCCTTGCCAATATCAAAGTCCACAGAGAACTAATTTGTAAGCTCACGCTCATTTGGCATTGTGTTTCCATAGTAGTAGGAGGTAGTGACGTATGCGCTCTCCGCACTAATTGGGATTCATGACTCCATTAGTGTTGGGGTTGTGTGTGGCACTCAGCATGGTGTATGGTCTGTTTGAAGGCAGGTCCAGCATTTCTGAGTGCAAATGACTCTGTGTTGAAATGTTGCAATTGTGGACAGAAGTGCTTTCATATGCACACAGAGGGAATACATGGCATTCTGGTTTTAGCCTGGGTGTGTAATCAGTGACTGCAGCCTTGAAAATGATGAAGTTTTACATCAAAAGATGATTTCTTAACGCTGATAAGTGCACAGAGGAGGAAAACATATGAGTTAAAAATAAATATATACATAAATAAATCACAAGCATGAGCGGGAATGGAATAGATAGATACTTTATTGTCCTTACAAGAAAATTTGTTGCCACAGCCTCACATAAATACATAGATACATATACATCAAACACCACACCGTAACCATGTTTTTTCCACTCGTATCCCATACATAAAGCTCTCAGCACATGGTAGTTACGGGGTGTTGCACAAAGAATAAGACACAACTAGAAACATTTCTAAAGAAATTTTAAAGTGTGCCTGACTCCCTTGTCGCCCCCTATACATTATTATTGACACTGCTCAGCAAATTCAGTATTAATACAACAAGCTGTGTCATCATTGCCTTTTTTAATGGGCTATTATTTTGAAGGGACTGTTCAAAATAATAGCCGAGCCGGTCGTTTTGATACCTTTTTTGTGTATGTGCGACAAAAACTGCTGGAGGAGTAGCATGCCGAAAATAAAGGGTGTAAGAATTATAATAAGCACGGTGAATAATATATAGTGTGCTCTTTCAGGCACATTCAGTGACAAAGACTGGAAAGGGACGAAGTAATTCATAAATAAATGAATATAAATAAAACAAATTAATAAGTAAATAAAGGCTTGCCATGAAAAGTAAACCCCGGGACACTGTACCAAGTAAGAAGAAGCCTTTTTAAAATTTCAAAATATGTGATTATGGGTTGCTTCCTGACAAAAAAAAATTCTCTTCCAAACCTTAGTGTGAATATTATTTTCTTAAGTTTGAGGAAAAAACATTAAGTCCCTAAGCCAGGAGGATGCTAATGGAGGGTCGGATGACTTCCACGATAATAATGTCCTCCTACGTGCCAGGAGGGAAGAGAAAGCAATGATGTCTGGGTCTAGGTTTGGGATCTCAACAGGTACCCCGAGGATGGCAATGCAGAGACACTGGTGAAGATCTATTTTTAGAATGTCAGATAATAAATGAAGAAGAAAATATGTGGCTTAGGTCAACATAGGCATGGCTACACCAGTCACAACTGCTAGATACATTTGGGTATTTTGTGCTTTGGTGTGTAGAGGATCCTATGAAGTAGAGGACTTTACCCTTTCAGTGATAACCTTGTCCCACAGGTCATCAGTAAATGTAGTGTTCTATTCTTTCTCCCAAGGGTCAAAACTCCTGCCATAGTGCGACCGTTTACAGACCTGCATCTGAGAGCGGGTGGGAGTGGTATGAAGGATGATTCGAGGGGTTTGCTTGTGCTCTGCGTGTAATGGCTTTACTGTTGAGGTCTGAGAGGTTGGGGGAGGAGGGGGGACTAATGATTTTGGAGGTATGGTGTGTGAGCTTGTTCTTACTGGAAACAGTTAACATGTTGAAAAAGCAGAATGAACAATCAGAGCACCATGAAACAGCTTTATATACCGTATATACATCAAATGCTCCATGACTAATTATTGGAGTCTTATCTCTGCTAGGCTCATATGACTCATATTACCTCTATGGACATGTATTACCATAGTCCTGGGTGCTGTGACTTGATCTAACGGATCAAAAGTGACCCCCTTTCATTGCATTTCTTAAGACATGATGTAAAACATTCATATAGTTAACCGGGAAAGGTTACTGAGGTGATTCCGGCCTCCATTTAGGAGCTAGAGGGCCCGCTGTCACTTGATAAGAAAACTGTCTCTTCAGCACACTTGTTCCCCATCACTTGCAGCCCCAGAAAATAAAAATGGACCCAATTTTCAACATTTTTAAAAGGGTAATACAGTATGTTCTCTCAATCCCGTAGGGGAAAATAGTCTGAGTCAGTTCACAGGCCGATGCGGGCTATAAAATCCAGGACTCGCTTCAAGATGTGGAGAGGAGAGAGGGCTAAAGATCAGCTGGCCTCACAGCACTTGATCCTGAGGGATATAAAAGCGAGCCGGTCTCCTGGCTCTAGATGCTGAACTCTTGAAGTAGAAAAACTGTCAGATAGGAGCAACTTAGTGATATCAAGACCCTTTAGGTCTGGTGGTGCAGGGGGGGAAAAAAGGCCAATTAGCTGAAGATGGTGGAGAAAGAACAGCTGGGCAGGGAGGAAAAACAGCACCACAGCTTCATTCAGTTTGTTCATAAAGGTTAAAGGCTGTGGGGTTTTTTTTGTCAGGAAACAGATCGCTGCCAGTGGAGAAATATGAATATGAGTGTTTCTGACAGCTCTTCCCACCTAGAAGCTGTTATTTTGAACATTTTCACATATGTCAGAAACACTTTTATTTGATTGTGCTACACTATGCAAATGATATTCCTCCCACATTTACAGGCATATGTTAATATTTAACTTTATTTTTGTGGTTTGTCACACTTTTGCAACGACGACCCTTGATTACAGCCTCTACGTGTCACATCTCTTTCGATGTTGTAATATTATTTGGGTTGGTTCATTTACCGTCGATAGATTTGTTATTATCCGTAATAAAGACAAATGGCCCTTAAGCAAATTGTCAGTTTTTGAGCTGCACGTCGGGATTTTAAGCTCCGAATCAACCCCCCGAAAGCATTAGGATTCAAAGCTGGTTTGACTCTCCATCTCTCCATACTGCAAAAATTATGAGCCGAGTGTTGTCACAACTGAATCAACCTCCTGTTCAAATATAAAATGGATTATGTCTGACACAAACACACACACAGAGACGAGGAGAGATGCACAAAATCCTGTATCACACTTGTACCTTGATGTTCTGCACACAGTAAGCTCGACTAGACTTGGAATGAAACCTAACACCAAACATACAATATCACTATCTTTGCAAAATGAGTTTTCATGTTGAATTTGAATCATACTGCAATACAGCTTTGTTTTAAAAGCCTTTTCTCAGTACTGGTAGTGTCACCAGGGGGCGATGTTATCCCCTATGTTTTCTCTCCTTGTGTGGATTTCAGCATTCATTCCACACAAAGCTTTAAATTTGCAAATCAGACCTTTCTTAAATACAATCCAGTTGTCTATATGATTCAAGCTCTTTAAGCTTTTTACCATGCAGTAATATTTCAGGATTGCAAACAGCACTTTGTTGTCATGGCATCACTTTCACAATGCAAATACAAGAGTTTAGGAGCCAACACTGTGCAGTTGCCAGACCACATTATACATTAATCAATACATAGTTATTAGAGTTCAACAGAAACGTTGGTGCTAATTCTGTTTGGTTTGATTTTGTTTCTATTTATTTCATGATGCTTCTTATTATGGCTTTGATTTGAGTTTTATTCATGGTGATGTGTAAAGTTATATAGTTTTGCTTATGAAATATTGATTTCATCTTCTCTCTGCTTGGACTGCAGGAAGATTAGAGCTGCTACCGGAGAGTCCACACACATAAACAAACGTTTGAAGCGATACGCTGTGCACAAATGCACTGAATATATTTAAATTCCTAAGTGGATGAGGTAACGATAAAGCTGATCTGGACATCTGGGCTTGAGGAAACGGCATCTAAATGGGCAACAAATAAACTATTTTGTGGGTCCAGGAGGTTTATGTTTGTCAGAATGGTGTGAAAATCAATAGACTCCTGAGGGGGCGGCTGTGCTGTGATAGGCCTGCCGCTCTCTTTGCTGCAGAGCAGGAATCAGTCAAGGATATTAATCTAAACATCAGTCATGCATGGGGAACACCCCACGAGGAGAATAAGCTTGCTCATCCATGCATCTCCTTGGGGATGCAAGGGGGGCGGGGGGGCTTTAAGGAAGTGAGTTGAATGGGTAAGTATGTCATGGTATCATCTATCTGGAGATGGTGATGTGGGCTGACTTTAGGCACACAAAGGATTTAGGCAATACAAAACAAACCGAAGTAGTTGGCACAGTCATGCATATCTCGCTGAACCACATTACAACAACGTCAGACAGTGACCAGGGAAGAACAATACATATCTCGTCCTGTGCGTTAATGTGATTCATCTTACTACTATCTAATCCTGCAGCCATTCGAATAAGCCAGACAAGTGGCTGGATTTATTAAAATTCAACATCAGTCCATTTTCTCATTACCTACAATATGCTGCATTTCATTTTCTCTCATCACTGCTATAAAATGTCTGCTCTGCTTTTTTCCCTTCTTACTCGTACTGGGTTATCTTCCTAAGGACAAGTACAGCTGTCGAGTTGTTTCCTCCATGAGGGTACCCCATACTGACTCCAGGGCATCTCAGCATTTCACTCCACGGCTAATCTAATGTACCACGAGTGTCAAGTGTGCTAACAGGCCACGGGAACGTGCCAACACAGTCCATATTAATTTGCCAATCGATGGCGTAGCGGAAGTTGAAAATCATGGGTGGAATTTGAAATGACTCCAAACTCCTGGAGATGCAGGCATGCTGAGAGGAGGCAGATTTTTGTAACCCAATCTATATTCAGCTAAAAGTACTCACTGTAGAAGTCACTGTTAGAAGTCAATGATACTCATACGTTTGTTGAAGAAATGTTAAATAATTGCAGAGGTTTCAGGAGAGTCAAGCTGCATTTCCTAGACTTACGTCTGTCTATGTATGTTGGTACAGTTTTATTGAGCCTCATGTCTCCTCCTAACTTTTCTCCATGTTTTCTACCAGTCATAACATTATTTATTTCCAAATCCATTTGTTAGTCATCCATAGTCTGTCTGAAGCCACGGGGGTCTTTGCTTGTCCCAGCAGCAGAGTGCAGCGTCACATCTGAAAGGCAGATGAATAGCCTCGTCGTAATGTTTAGACCAGCCAGTCTGCTCTCGTACGCTCGAGGAATCATCAACGCTTATGAAGCGATCTCTTCCCGGGAAGATAAAATGACACAGTCAACTGCCCACAAATGGTTGCTCTTTTATATATTTTGGCAGCTTATGTGAAGTGTGCAGATGTGGCAATGACATGCAGCAAATAAAAATCACAGCCATGAAAGGTGCATTTGACTCATTAGTAAGATCTAGCGGCAGCTGTAGAAGCCAGCATGAAGAAGACACACAGTACTGCAGTTAAGATACATAAACTATCTCAACCTTAATTACATTTTTACACTGGCAAGCACATTGTAGTGCCGTAAGGTCCAAATCAAGGTATATACCCTGTCAGTGCAGGAGTACTAAATGGGTCAAACTCGTGTACTTAATTATGCATTGTGCACCACTTAAGGCACTAGAGGGCACAGCACACTAATAGTTTGTGTTGCTGTTGAGTGAACCTATAAGGCAATGTGATTAATATTTATGACTTTTCCAGTAAATACAAACACTTTTACACTTCTGTATTTCTGTGGAACGAGAGTATTTGAATATTTAAAATGATTGGATTCAAATTTTATTCTCACATGTACTCAAAACAAGCAACCTAATTAACAACAAAGCTACAAAAACCTTCCCCAGAAAGCTCTCCAGGCAAAGTGTCTGCCTGCAGACCGCAGGGCTCCAGCTCCTGAACTAATCGCTGAAAGAAGAAGCATACACCGGGGGGGCCACGCTATCTTGTTCAGTGTGAACCGCCGAGCTGAGCCGAGGTTCTGGAAAGTGCCAATATTACAAGGTGTCATCAAAATGGAGAGGCCCTAGAGGGAGGAGAAGTGAGAGTAAACAATGCTGTTGTAGTCTAGTTTTACTTGAGACATTAGTTTGTATGTTGGACATAATAAAATCACAGAAAACTTTATAATAACTTATACACTGACCTGATGATGATGTTTTAGTAGTTAGGGCATTGTACATGGTATTTAGTAAGTCAATATGCAGGAGAGTTTGAGTATTAATAGTATTACTTCTCTCTATTTGCTGCTCTGTTTATCTTCAGTTATTTTATCAAATAAATGCAGCAAAAATACTTTAGAAAAAAATAAAACTTATCATCTAGTGTCACAGTTTTGTTTAAGAAGTGAACCCAAATGCAGACGGTGAAGGTGAGTGAACAAAAAGTAACTTTAATAACTTACAGATCAGCATGAGGAACACAAAAGGTGGCTAAGAAAGTCCAGGCAAAAACAAACTGGTTCTATCAATTCAAGAAAAGTCCAACAAAGAAAAATACACTAAGAGCAGAAACATGGGGAGAAGCACAAAGCCTGAACAAAACAGGACTGGGAGACACAAGTGATGACCCGGCAAATGAAGCCAAGGAACAAAACACAAGTGAAGGCAAGCTGATGAGACACAAGTGAACTAATAAAGGACAGGTGAGACCGGTCATACATGAGGAGGGAGGAGAGTTACAACAAAGATAAATAAATATAAATAATAAATAGATATACTCAGGTAAATACAAGGTGTCATGTCTTACTGGGACAGAACAAAGACAGTGTTGTTATGTGTTGTTTTACTCTGACGAGTTAAAATGTCCTCAGTGAAAAAGGATCATGTGAAGTGAACCCCTCATAGCAGCTACATGTGACACACTCTATTTTGCTGCTGAATAAATCAAACGCACCCTTTGAAAAAATGGCGGTCTGTTTGAGCTTTCAACACCTCATGCTTGGCTGGAGTCCTGTTAATGCAACAAACACTTACCTGTTCATCATATAGACATTAATCATCAAGCTCACCTGCAACCAGTGACTTTGTGCACCTGTCACCTGTTGTCCTGGAGGTGAAGGTTTTTTTTTTGTGTGTGTGTGTCCTGCTGTCTGGAGATTGTCTGGAGTTTGGGACCACAGGGAGTCTGGCAGGGAGCTGCTCCACTTCAGCAAGGTAGGTAAACTTTTCTACCGTGTTTCTACTTGAATACTTCTGTTCGTACACTTCTATGTAGTACACTGTGTACTTCTATGGCTGTTGTGCTCTCACCTGAGATGACAGTCACATCATCTGACTGCCAAATTGTAACCGGGCGACGACATTTGTCTACTGAAATATGAATATAAAACATATGTACAACTCATATATGTTATATTGCTGCATTCACTGCAGCCGTTTCAGCTCCAGCAGCTTCTCCATTTTCAGTGTTATGATTGCACCATCAATCTACTCACATTACACTTATTTTGCCATAATTGACAGTGTGAACTTAGGCGTGTACTCAAAAAAAAAGCAAGTGTAAGAATGGAAGTATGCAAATAAAGACACAGTGTTTGTGAATCTATGACCTCTTCAGTCTGTTTACATGTTTTACAAAATGGCTGCCGAGACTTCCGGTGGTTTGCTCTGCAGAGTTGTTTGTGGTCGCTTTCTTGTCATTTCTGCTGTAAAACCGTTTAATTTTAACCACGAATGAAGTTCTAGTGGTGTTTCTTTCTCTTGGTTGGCATATGACATATATTATGATGCTTTCATGTCATTTATATACTCAAATGTTAAGAGCTGTGTTTGTTTTGCTGCTATTTTCCTGTCACCTTGTTGTCGTTTTTTGCTTTTGGCACATGTCTCACTGTACGTCTTTTGGCATTCAGGATGTAGATGTGTCCGTTGTTCACTCACATCATTCTCACCTTCATTGGAAACTCTTTTTTTTTGGCTCCCAGCGTAGGCCGTTCACATTTTCCTCATATTCAGCTCAGCGCTAGAGGAATATTTCAAAGTAATGGCTTAATGTGACGGCTATGTTTTACTAATTTCAGCAATTACATCTAAAGTGCTGAGCCTCTGTTCTATAGTTCATAATGCAGCTGCACTTAAAGTCAACTTAAACTCACACACGCACACACTTATGGTCATCTGCTGCCCAACATTTTTTTTTTTCGTGAGTTTAATTATTTACTGCACAGATGCCATTTGCCTGTTGTTTGGCTAAGATTCATCTCAGTTCATCCATTTATTCTCTGCAGTGTTTAGAAGTGCTTTGTTGGGTAAAGGCCACATGACAACTGGCGTCGGCACTAAGTGGATTCTCCATAATCTGGCATCAGGTTGTGTAATGTGATTTTTGGTGTGGTGGAGTTTATTACTGCCACTCTGTCTCTGCAGAGTGACGCCGCGCGTTGGGCCTTGCTGCGAATCAACCTCGTACGTTTTGCGTTTTGCTTTCATATTAATCTGTCGGCTGACTGAAACGTTAAGATATATTTCTGCACCTTTTGGCTGCAGCGTCCAGAACTGCACGTCTGTAAGACTGAAGACTCCCCCGAGTGGATTTTTGGGTGGGCCGGATGATAACTGGGGACTTCTTTGGGCTGCAATCCATCCATGCATCCACCCAGCCATTTCCTGTAAACGCTTCTCCTTATCAGGGTTGCAGGGGGCTGGAGCGTATCCCAGCTGGCACTGGGCAAGAGGCGGGGTACACCATGGACATGTCGCCTTTGGGTTGTGGTATTCTTTATGTTTTTTTTAATGAACTCTGACAGACACATGACTGCATCTTTATTCACTGCAAAGAGCAACAAAAGAGGATGGAAACAATTTGTCAGCAGCCCCACAAATAAACCTCAGTAGTAAAAAAAAAAAGGTGGATACTTTTAACGAGAGGTTAAAAACCGAGGGGAAGCATCTGTCATGTCTGTCAGGATTAAGTAGAGATCCGATATCAGCTTCCCTCTCGTCTTGGTTTGCACATCAATGAGAGGGTCAGTGTAAACGCGTGGATTTCTTTTCTTATACTAGAAGAAAACACTGACTTCACATCACAGTGACTTGTATAAATCTAAACCTGGCATTTGAAAGCAGTCATCCTGTGAAAAACATATTTGTGTGGATCTCAGGCATTTTATTACTGATTCTTTGACTTTGCTCATTATTTTTGTGACACTCTCCCTCATATTGTTCTTTACTCCTGTTATGTTATGCATATGTTTCCATCTTCTATGTGTTTGTCAGTACTCTCTTTCTACCTTGCATGTTATTCAAACAGAGCTATTATCCCCGTAGAAGATAACCTCAAACTACTGACTAATGGTGAATATGCAGAGGCTTTATTCTGCTGTCTGAACAGATGTGGTGCAGCTCCGATAAACAAAGCACTATATGTCCATGGAGCTTGTATGAACAACAGCTCGTGAACGTACAATGGATTGTTTCATTTATCATAGCAACAATAAGCGAGCAAACATCCCTATATGTCCACGTAGGGGGTTTTAGAGAGCTAATTATCCCCTGGCATGCTGAGAAAAGAGGCGTTTTAGCTCGAGACATAAAACCATTCCTGTGCAGCTGAAGGCACCTACAGGGCAGTGGCGATTGGACCACGGCCAGGCGGCAACCTTCAGACTCTGTTGACGACATCTCGACCTTGTTTGTTGAAAATGCTCACGTAATGTTCACGTTGAAACCCCTCTGCTTTGTTCACTGCTCTGTGCAGACTTCATTTTTAGATCTCTGTTGCGCTGTAGAAATCTCAGGATTAGATGGTGATATTGTGGATATTACTGATGCAGCAAAAACCTTGCTGGGGATATTTGTCAGGTTTCTCATAGAGAAGAGCTTTGAGGATTTGCACATTTTACTTGCTAAATCATTTATGAAGTCAAATGGGTGAATTGTTGCAGCACCTTCTGGCCAGCAATAGGTTTATATGTTCTCTCTGACTAACTTGCACCTTTTTTATATGATGTTTCCACAGCAGCTTTCAGGTGGGAGCACAGGTATTTGCTCCCTGTTGGGCACTGAACAACAGCATCTTTCATAGTAAAACGTTTACATCCTGACCCCTAAAATACTTGAGGGATAAACATTTCTGATCTGGGATACTTCCAGATATTCACAGCAATATTATTGAGTGTTTTTGTTCCCTCCGCAGGATGTCCTCACCCTATCCTGCCTGATTTTTATCCCGAACAAATCAGCGTAAACACCGCAAACAAAGACCACAGCCTCGGCAGTGACACAAAGAATCAGACAAAAACACTTCTTCAGACGAGCCTCTGAAGGAACATCGGTCCACTTTGAAAGTTTTTTTTTTTTGAGGCTTGAATGTGACCAAGAAAAACTTTTTTTTTTTTTTTTTATAACTCCGAGACAAAATACAACGTCCTTTTTAATCCCCATTTCCATTCGCTACATCTCATACAGTTAGAACATGAACGAGACAGGGCAACATACAGAGTCCAGTCACTGAGCATATACGGTGGAGAGCAAACTTCCCCCAACAAAAACACAAAGTCCACCATGTTCCTGGAGCCTGACTTTGTGGGGGAAGTCTTTGATCTCTCTCAATGCGTAGGGACATGCAGTGAAATTGCTGGAGAGAGAACACAGTGTGTACAACTCTGCTTGCAGACAGCTGCTAATTCACAGTTAGGTTTGAGAAAAGTGCACACAAGGTACTGATCTTGTAAGTAGCTCGATGAATATTACCTCTACTGTACTGTACGTCTTTTTAAAATGCCATAACACGTAGTGTTACAGAGCTCATTGTAAGACAGCGGTACTTAATCGGATGTAAAAATAAATGACGTGACATATCAATATTCACAAAAACTATTGGAATTGATTTCACAATATCTACAAATTCACAACTTGGTAACATTATTCTGAGCATTTAGAATTGTTGCCATTTAGTTTATAATAATTTCTTCAGTTTCTCTA
Organism: Larimichthys crocea; assembly: GCF_000972845.2. Classification (NCBI taxonomy): domain Eukaryota; kingdom Metazoa; phylum Chordata; class Actinopteri; family Sciaenidae; genus Larimichthys; species Larimichthys crocea. Next base: position 15,237,410 of record NC_040032.1, read on the forward strand.
TTTGTCTACGGCTTTTCTACCCATCAAGAGATTTGCATCAATGCTGCAGAGGTTATGTCGTATAAAACATATACTATTTAATGCTGTACTGAATAGCATAAATATATTCCTATAGTAATATACTCTTAATATACTGTATCTTATAGGATGACATGTTTCTGCTGACGTTAACTCTGGCCCTGTGAGGGGGAAAAACATTAGCCACATGAAGCACACGATCATAACCAAAGCTAAATGGCAACAATACAGTAGAGTCGTGTTCATCAAATCCCCTCAGCAACAAACTCTGGTGCCAGTACATGAACATGCTCCATGCTTAAGTCTTCAAACTACTGTTTCATTACAGTTTCTTCCTCTTTTTTAAAAATTAATTCATTTATTTTTTTTTAAAGGTGATCAATCATCTCACCGTTTCATGTTTTGTTTCAAGTCTGTCAGTCTGAGCGGTTTGGATGACACAGATTCTACTGCAAGTTCAGCTGCAGAGTTTCGTGCTTCTGTCACTCTGGAAGTGTTTTTTACCCATTTTTCTTTTGCAACACACAAGATATGTGAATAATAAAAAAAAAAAAGGTGCTAATAAATGACCAATCAGGAGGGCGCCTTGGTGGTTGCACACCCCCTTAGTCTTTGCTGCAGTGACCCAGGTTCAGCTCCAGCCTGTGGCCCTTTTCCTGTGTGCTATGTCCTTTCCATTTCTGTGCTTTCCTGTCTGGGATGTGTCTGGTAAAACAAAGACTTAAATATTAATATGCAGTGTAGCGATGTATACATTACATTCAAGAATGAAGCCACTGGCAGTATAAAGAATGGACGGCGTATATGTGACGTCACCAACAGGTTTCCGAAGAGCTGTTTTAAAGCTTAAAATCTGTGGTGCTGGCCGCCGCCGTCGCCAAGCTGGCAGTCCTGCCCTCTTTCGTCTCCTGGGTGAGACGTGGATCATTGGCGGATCTGCTTGTTTTTTGTACCAGGCTGTAAACATGTCTTATGGAGGCTGACTCACTTCTGGAGCCAGCTTCAAGTGGCCGTTTGAGAAAATGCAATTTTTGGCACCACTGCATTGGCTCACGGAGGTTAGTGCTAGAGTAAAACCAGCCAACAAATCTCCTGGTAAACCATTTTCGATCTCAGGGATGAAAGAGTGAAAGAAATGCCCTCCATCTGAAAGAAGGAGCTCTTTATAAATATATTGGTCATTTAACATTTAAGGGGCACATTGCTCTCCTGTTAAGAATTTTATAAGTATTGATATTTTTCACGAGTCACCCACAAAACTCCTTTTTATAAATGAGAATGGGATTAAAATCTTTTACACAAGTAAACAGTCCTGAAAGTACGAATGTGAATGTCTCTTTGGTCGTCTAGCCAAAGGCGCTCGAGCACATCGTGATATTTATGACTGAGGTGTCACTCAGAGGACGACTGTCTTTGAGGCAAGTTATTTCACAAAGACGGTTCAAATGCTGCTGCTGCTGCTTCTCATAAGTACTTACCTCCGGTACCTCGATCGCATTACACAGAGGAATCATGCATAAACATTACGGCGCTCTGTGTCATCAGATCCTGAATTAGCAGCAGCCAGCAGGCTTTAAACACCCTCAGCTGATGTGTATCATAAATCAGTTAGTTTGAGACAAAATGATAAGAATCACGTCTGAAAAAGAGACACGGCGCCTCGCTGCAGTCCTCAGTAGTGAAATATGTTTGATTCAAGAAGCATCAGAAGTCCGACCGTCTGGTCGTTGTTTGTGTTGTGCTGAAAAATACGAGGAAGTCTTAAAAAACGCTGTATTGTTTCGAATATGAAAAAGGTTTACCAGGAGATATTCATTCAGGCTGAAGTGACCAATATGTCCTCTAGACATGAATTTAATTTCCTCTACAATGTCAAATAGTTTGAAAAACAATGTCATAATGAAATGCATAATAAATGTCCGATCTATTGTTTGAATCCAAAACAGGATAGGACAGGATTGTCCTCTAGTTTCTTAAATCTAAGCTTAACCTGCAATTCTCTAGTTCAAAATGTCACTTGAATTTGTTTTCCAAGGTGGAAACTACATCACTGACAGTTGAGAGAGCATTTCCCCCCCTGCTCAGCTCCCTTTTCCTCTTCCTAAGTCCATCTACGTTCCAACCCTCACCTATGGTCTTGGGCAGTGACTGAAAGAATGAGACCGCAGGACACGAGTGACCGAAATGAGCTTCCTCGGTCGGGGGGCTGGGCTCCATACTGCACCAGGAGCATCAGAAATGGAGCGTTTCGCCCACCAGACTTTGTTAACTTGCCCCTCTTCCGATGGGGTTTAAAACCTCGACTAGAACGGCCGTAATTAGCTCTATCGGCTGCGTCCCGGTAGAGTTTAGCCTTTAGAGATAGGGTAAGGAGCTCGGACATTCGGAGTGAGTTAGAGTTGCTACTCCTTTTTGTGTGGAAAGGAGCCAGCTGAGGTGGCATGTGCATCTGATTTAAAATGCCTCCTGGGCACTTTCCTTTGGAGGTACCACCAACTGGTAGAAAACCCTGCGGCAGACCCAGAACCTACAGGGACTACATAGCCTATCTCGCCTGGGGGGGTGCCTCGGGATCGCCTAGGAGGAATACATTACTGAGGAGAGGGATGTCTGGAACACCCTGCTAGACCTGCTGCTAACACGACCCAACCCTGGATAATGAACTGCAGTTTGTGTGCTCGTGCACCTCCATACTTGTATGTAGTGCCACCTCACCGTGTGTGTTGGTACACTTAATTAAAGCTAAAATCTGTGTGCTAGCAAATGAGGGTAAAAACACTTTCAGAACTCTGTGCCAGCCGTAAGTTATTAGCATCACATCAATATGCACAAATAATTGGAGTTTAAGTGCATTTATGCAGATGTTGCCGAGGTTATGAGTAGGTAATTGATGAGTAACTGGGATGAACTACAGAAACATTGATACTAAGCCCTATTTCAGTGTGACAAACACCATTATCGGAGGTTGCAGACATACACGTGTACAGATTGTCATGCATTAACCTATGACTGATACATTGTACATGTTTCGTGTTATTAACACACCTTTTTAAAAGAGGCCACCACAACACAGTTCACTCCATTCTCCTATGCTTACCGTTGAAGATACAGTTTGACAACATCTGCTGCATGTCGGGGTCTAAAGTACAGCGGTTATCTCTACTTAAAATAATGCAAAAATATCCAGAGTGCATCCAGCAAATAAAAGAAACATCTGTATAAACACGTACCAAGTTCAGCACACGACAAAGATACAGATGTCGCTTAACAAACGGAAAGAAAAGAAATTGGAGACAGTCACCACAGCTGGAGACAAATCTAATTTTCAACTTTGACAGAGGTTTTCTCTTCATTTTGATCACAATAATTCAATTTTATTTTATTGCTGAAGAAATCTAGTGGTCTTTTTTAACTAATTTGGCAGCACAGCCATCTCCAGCGGCGTCAGGGTCTCCAAAATTAGCACAGAAGTACAGTATGACTGTGACATATTGGCCTTTTTGTTGTCTACTTCAAAACACAAAAACAGTACAGCATATGTAGACAATCAAATCGACACCAATATATTTTACACAATTAAGTAGGGCAATAGTACAACATGAATCAAAATCTTACAGATAAATCATAACGGAGCCAAAACCAGCTGAAACACGACAAATAAAGAGTGTCTGGTATGACGTGAATGTATAAAACGTGTGGCGTCATTTGCATTTGCATGGATAGAAGGTATAATAAACTGCAATTCAGGATTTCGACTTCAGTCTGAGGTAATGGTGGTAGTCTGTTTTGACTGCTCGGCTCATGAGCCAAACCATAAACGCACACGCATAATTGTTCGGGACTACGCCTGGATCCTTTTAATCATCTTTTTTTTTTTTTTTCAGAGGCAGAGGTCTGTTAACCTTCCACGCTAATGGGCCAATTTTACACTGGCTGCCTGCCGCACAGGGCACGGCGCTCGCGGACACCAGTTTGCATGTGGTACTAACACACAGATCGTTGTGCATACGTGTGCTGTAAATGTGTGAGCGCGTTTTTTTTTTTTATTTCTTTTTGTATTCACCAAGGCACATAGCTTCTCTATCATTGAACATACTCAGCCAGTTAAAACAATGAGAGCCACTGAACTAGAAAATGTACAGGCAGCCCCCGTGGGACGCGAAAGCAATTCCAGATGATACTACATTGGGTCTGTTGAGATTCAGCACGAGCTGAAGGCCAGACAGTGACGATTATTAATGATGTTCCTATGGAACTATGCAGGCTGCCCGCCCTCCAGCTAACGGAGTACACAGGAAAGCAACCGACAAATGGCTCCTATGGCATGTTTTTATTTTTATTTTTTACCTCTGAAATGCATCAGTGTGTCCGTGTGCGTGCATGTGGGTCAACTCAATGGATGTGTCACAACCTTATCGTCGATAATGAGCTACGATGAAAACTTCAAAAGGCATGTTCGCTCTAACTTATTAGAAGCAAAGCGCAAACATGTCAAAACATAGTGAAAACACAATTTTGACTACGCTACGAAACGGCAAGCAAGTCAAGATACAGCAGAGGAACACTTGGTTACTCACGACGATGAGAGGGGGGGACGGGGTGGGATCGTGGGGACGGGGTATCAGGGCCAGAGCTAAGTGTGGACTGGGGGAGAAAATAAATGCTACACAAACACAGTCTGATATGATGATGTGCTCCCTCCCAAGCTTCGCTATTACACGTGAATCTACTGAAATGTTTAAGATTTGCCTTCCATCTATACAGACGTGCAAAATATCAAAAACAGACACACACAGACGCGCGCACACACACACTCGATAAGATGTAATGGACTTGGCCTCCTGCAAACCTGTCTACCCTTTTCGAAACGAACCAGATCAAGCCTAACATTTGGTCAAATTCAGTTTAGGTTGTTTGCCTTCATAATAGCGGGCTTTCTGTTGACATACGTGGCCCAGTAGCCTAAGTTGAAGATGAAGAACAGAACTGGGAAAATGATGCGCGAGATCTTGTCCACTTTGCTGACACGGTTGTAGGACTTCTTGGCCTCCGTGTAGGGGTCATCCATTCTGTGGAGATAGGAGGAGTGTTTGGCCGACGCTCCGGCGGCGCTCTTGGAAATGGTCGTTAAACCTTGGTCTTTAGCTACGTTGATGGCGTAGGTGGTCCCGACTATGTTGAAGGTGTTGTTAGCCTTTTTGGACAAAGTCGCGGACTCTCTTCTCTGAAAAGGAAGAAGGCAGTAAAGTAAAGGTCGTCAGGGGCGAAGCACCAGACTCAACAATACTTCCATTTGAACTCATAAAGAGGAAATAGAAGCAACACCACGAGACACGACACACACAAGAACAAAACAAAAGCCTAACCATATCTTTAATCCTGGCCATGTTAGCCTGAAACGGTTCCTGAAAAGAAAAGTAGAAAAGAAAAAAAGTTTACCAATTATATTAAAATTACCCAACTTACATACTCTATTCATCAGTATCTAGCTGGAAGTACTTTTGAACATTTAACACTATTAATATTGTCAATTCAAATCTGCATCATACAAATCTGGATTGCAGAAGAAGAAGAAAAAGAAGAAGAAAAAAAAAGTCATGATAAAAATTCATGACGACAATGATTAATAAAAATGCGGATATAGGAACAACTCTACGTTTGCATCATTGCAGAACCAGGCTGGCCTGGCGTCTGATACTGCTATTAGTAGCAGCACAGAGCAGGATTAGAAACAAAGCATAAAAAAAACAAAACAAACAAAACATAACTGTGCCTGAAAACATGCCTGACATACTGTATCAATAAAAACAGCCAGGCCTCTTCAGGCAAACAGCGTGCGATAAAACAAACACGACAAAAAAAAAAAAGTCTGCGTGTGATAAAGCCGGCTGCAGAAAGCGCCTTCCTCGTACTGCTCGTCATTACGCTGTCTTTCATATCGAAGTCGCACGGAGGGGAGGCCGAATTTTATTTAGCTAAATTGATGCACTAAACTTGCATCACCAGAGGATCCTGTCAGGGCTGAAAGAGTACAGTGCTCTGCACACGGTAAATGTGAGAGAACAAGTAGGGCACCAAGATTGATCACCGGGCAGAGTTTTAGTTTCCTGTGTGGCGTGCAGTGTGTGTCTGTGCTGGGGTCATTTTCTTCTTTTCTTTCATCCCCTGCTGTGGCCACTTTAAGATCTACAGAACAGCTAAAGTGTGTTATGTTTCACAATGTTCCCTGTTTGATTAGAGCCCAGCTTTAATTTTGCTCCTTTTTTTTTCCAGCTTCATTTAATTTTCTTTTCTATATTTTTAATTAGCATAACTAATATCCCCTCTTTCACCTCCTCTAAAAACGCTCTCAAACGGAGGTTTTGCATGTGAAAAAGGAAGGTGGCGTCGTGTCACTATTATGCACAGCAAGGCCACTTTTTAATGTCAAATGTGACGAGCAGAGGAATAACATCAGTAGGTATCGTGAGGATGTTATTAAGTCCGTGATAAGCTTCAGAGTATCTGTCCGAGGCAGCCGGATTGAAGAGCTGCGTGATCAGTGTCTCCTCCTCGAGTGAGCGGGACAGCAGCAGGAGGATGATCCTTCAATCTCCTCGGCAAAAACATTAAGGGTCGCGGAGAGCTAACAAAGCTCGCAGACAGTTGATTGCATTTAACAGAGAAATGGTGAGCCGCTGCCTGAAGGGCTCTATCTCAAGTCAATTAGTACAGGGAGAGAAAGAGTCGCACTGATAGCCTCCGGATCATCAGATCCTTTCCAAGGATATCGATTCCTCCACATCTAGCACCACCGCGAGCCTCTTCTATCACAGCTATGGCTTACATCAGCAGGAAAAGCCAATGACTACTGTAACGTGTCATATGACCTTAATCATAGCGGCCTAAACTCTTCAGTCCTTGGCATTAAGGATGTTCTTTGGCCGGTAACCTGACAAGCGAGGCGAGCAAAGTCATTTTCTGTTGCTGCTTAGCTTAGCTGAGCTGTCCTCTGCAGTAATTTATATAGTGTAATTATTGGAGGGGAAACCACATGTGGCATAGAGTGTGTGTGCATGTTTTTGTAAACCTAATGTGACACAGCACATAATTTACTTACGGGCAAAGGTTCTTACGCACCACTCAAAGTCATTTGGGCGAGCTGCAGGCACAAACACCCCCCTGAATACAATGCGTCTGTTGACCTTGTCTTTGTAACTTCTGCAAATTGTTGCATCAGAATTTCTTTTACGAGCGTGATTAACTATCCCGCGGGCAATTTAGCCCCGCTGCGTCCCGCTGTTTTCGGAGCTCAGCGTGTGCATGTGAGCGTGTAACCGAACCTTGTGACAGTCTGTCCCTGTCTAAGATTGGAGATGATGGTGTTGGCATATTTAATAGCCTCAAGTATCAGAGCATGTGGGTGCAGAGTCCGTTTAGGGAGCCACAATGTCCCCGTTTGTGGGTGTGTGTATGTATGTGTGCAAGTTTTAGTGGCACTTGCGCTCCTAATTTTTCTGTCAACCCGGTACTCGTAGATGTGGCCTGAGTTTGATCTCATCTCTGCAGGTTGTATTACAGGTTACCTGTGAGAACCGTTAATCAAACACTCTTTGTAATCCCGAATCAAAGCAAATGCTCGGCTCCTCCGAACACATCGTCTTTCCTTTTTACTTGTCTTGTCTAAAATTTTCTTATTATCCCGCTCAGCCTCACTTCCTAAAACAGGCAACAAAACAAACCTGTCTGCTTTCCACCAGACATCAAAAAACACATTCGGTATGCTTCAAAAAATAACCTTTTATTTTCTATGTTTTTTTTTTATTTGGTCCAGTTTTAAGTGAGAACGCAGCAGCTTGCAGCCGTGAACGGGCTACGTCATCCTTGTGGGCCTTGCACCAAATACATCCATTAAAAGTGCTTGTTTTTGCCACGGACAGGCTCAGATTGTACAGATTTCTGTACCTTTCGCTGCATCTGGTCTGTGAAATCTCCTCTGTATCATCATCCGTTCTTTAATTCATAGTCTTATCTGTATACTCCTCTCATAAATAAAGGCGGCTATCAGATTCAAGGGCTTCATCCACATTGGTGAAATCGACTACATCTTCAGCCCGTACTTCAACAAACTCGCTGAGACGGTGCATTACTGCTCTCATGATTCTGCTGTTGACTTTATTCAACAAGTCACCTCACCTCTCCGGAGATTTCGGCTTGAGCGAGACACAGCGGATGAAGCTAAAGGAACAGAAGATGTTAAAACAGTCTGAGCCGGTCAGTGGCAAAAACACTTTTAGCGGATGTATTTTGAAGGTGCCCACAAGGATTATGTTGAACCAAATCCAAAACTTCCTGTCCCCCTTTCATCCCTTCACACAAAAATCTGAGAAAATAAGGTTGGAAAAATACCAGTTACCCTTTTTTAAAAGTCTCTGCATCCAGGGTTGATGCTGCTAATGTGCAATACAAACATAGTTTAGGATGGTTAGTCAGATATAACCACTCCATCTTGCTGTAATACAAAGGTTATTTCTCGTCAGAGCAGTGAGAGGAAGCTCGCCAAGAGGCAAATTATCATGCATAACCACACCTCCGGCTCGAACAACAAACTTCTCATCAAAAAAGTGTAATAAAAAAGATGCCTCTAGAAATGGCAGCTCAGGTTTTTTCCATCCGAGCGCACCGTATTTGCATTCATAGCTTGGCTACAAAGAAAAGTTTAGTTTTGTGGCACAACCTCCCTGTTGTGCAGTAAAGTGAGAAGTCGTGTTGATGACAGGCCTTTGTCTAACAAACTATCGTGTCAGACTGTCAGCTTCCCGCTGATGAAACCAGCACATAATATCTAACACCGGAGTGTCCATTCACGCATTGTGGTGTATCGAGAATACGTCGGCTTCAATTCCAAACTCCAAACTCCCCCACCGGCTAATTCCTGTAATAAGCACACCTTCAGCTGGCGAGTGGAGAGCTAATTAGGTAGATCGCTTGTCAAACAGAGTGTCAGGCCACAAAAAAAAGAGTCAGAAAATGGCTCAGAAGCTCCATAACCACCGTCCACGGCTCACCATTTCAGTCCTAAAAAAGAAGGAGCCTCGGGGCGATGGAGTCATCGTTCGGTTTCGGTAAGAGCTCCGCCTCTGATGACTGGAGACGGCGTTTTTCAAAAGGACTCACTGAGCTCAAACTCCTGAAAGACACTCCGTCCTTATAGGGTCCCTTCCTATAGGTTCCCCTTTTGTTTTATTTTACATTAATATGTTAAAAAAAAAGCACATGTAGACTGATCCCTTTGCTTTCCAGTAGCTCATCCTAGCGGGTAGAGTGATGACGGGAGCTCATTGTCTCCCTCTGTGACCCCATTCTTTTTTATCTATCATGACAACTGCATGCTCAGCACGGCCCCCGAGAACGCAGCCCAGGCTGTTGCCATTAAGACAAGGCATCAAAAGAGAGAGAGAGAGAGAGAGAGAGAGAGAGACGGAGAGAAGAAACCACCTCGCCCTCCACTTCACTCCGCTCTGCCGCAACGTAACGTTGCAAATTATCCCCACCGACGGAAAAGTTCTGTGGCAGCAATATGCATTTCTGTCAATCACTCACTACTGATTGTGTCAAACAGTTTGTACACGGGTAGCAGAAAATTGTTGGCACTGTCTGTCGCAGCAGAAGAAATATGGTTCGTCCTGTTTCCTGTGTCTGTTGCTGATAGGATTCCTGCAATTTATGCACTGGCTGCAACATAACAACAACTTTTACTCACAGCCACTGTTCACCCACAGGATAGTAATCATGTTTTGAAATGTTACAAACACCCAGACGTCCATGCTTTAATGTAGTTTTACTACGTTTTTGTGCCGCCATCTCAACCAGGTTTTCTTGCCCTAACATCTGAGATGCAAATATACGGTGGTGTTTCTTTTCCCCGCCGTCAGCACTGACTTTGTAAACCCCATGTGTGGCTCTGCAGACTGAATTCTTTGACACATTCTCAACACGGTGCAAGGATCTGCTGATTTGACTGAAACACATCTGGGCAAAGGCGTTTGTTATTAATTCATAGGTGTAAATGTATACGTTGACAGTGATGGCAAACATATATTCTATAGCCTACTTCTCAGCACAATGGGTCCTTTCATTACTGGAAGTGAACGAGCCTCGTCGAAGAGAAACACTGCCCGCTCTGACACCGTCTCATGCCTCTAATTTCATTTCATTTGATGTGATCAGTTATAAAACATCATAGAAATTATGGTTAATTTAAGCCCTGAGGTTATCAGGAGGAACCTGACAGGTTTTATTCATGTGACTTCGTCGTAACGTCAGTGAAAAGCATCAACAAAGTGCCAAAGTAGTAATCTGTGTTTGAACTCTCCTACCTAGGTACAAATACCCCCCCTCCCCGTCTTATATTCTCATAAACAACAGCCTGGTCTATTGACAAATTAAAAATCTGTAAGCTGTGATTTATTAGATTTCATGCTTTTTTAAATAAAAATGTCAGCCTCGGGTGATTTATTTTAAACAACAACACTCACTTTTTAATCAGCGTGTCTATAACGTACAGACTCGGAGTAAAGATGTCATCTTTTCCAGGGAGGATGAGCCTACACTGACTTCAAGATGAGACTTAAACATATGCTGCCTTCATAAATCAGGGCTACCGTCTCTGGGAGTTTACCTCGGCTTCTGCTCTCACCGTTCCGCCCTGCCGTTCCTGTTCCATTTGGCTGTTAATGAATAAATAAAATCTCTCTTTATAGTCTTTATGGAGTACTCCGGGCTGCTTTAAGGAGGGAACTTTCTGTCAGTGTTTCCAGAGTGCAGTTTGCTCTCGTCGCTCCTCCAGCGTAAAATCACTGAGCAACATGGGTCAAATCAAAAGATGGGGAACAGTCGGTCTGGATTTTAATTGGCAGGAAAAAAAAAAAGTTTGTGTTGCATTTGTGTGATTGTTAATGTTGGTGCGCGTGTATCAAATCCATTATTTAAAAAGTAAATAAATAAAAGAACCACTCACCCTTATTTCCATGCCCTCTTTTTTCCCATCCCATGCCCAGCTGCGCTTGGTGAAGTAGTTGACTGTCGCAAACTCAATCAAGGCAGAGAAGACAAAGGCATAGCACACAGCCATGAACCAGTCCATGGCGGTGGCATAGGCCACCTTAGGAAGGGAGTTTCTAGCACTGATGCTCAAGGTGGTCATGGTTAGGACAGTGGTGACCCCTGAGGATAAAACGAAAACATCAGTAAATGGATCCTTTTGAGCAAAATGTTAAAGAAAAGTTCATTTAAAAAAAAAATTTTTTACACTCTGGGTCAGATTATATGTAGATTTTCAGGCCCGCTCACGAATTTTAGAAACCGGGAAGACACGTGCCGCTTTATAACTCTGTTAGGGTGACGTAAGAGAAGCTACACGTTTAACTTGTCTAATTTAGCTTGATTATCTGGTCTTAAGCTAAAACTTGATGGTGCAGAGCTCTATATGCGTGACATCAGAAAGTAGAGATGCATAACACTAAGAAAATCCCAATGGTGCATGAACTTTATAAGTACTCTTGGTCAGTTCTGCAGGTTCAAACTAGAAGAAACTAGTTCCTCTTTGCAGTGAGTCATTATAAAAGATGTTCAAACCGGTCTGACGTATGTCTTTTGCGGCATCAATAGATGCCCTTGTAAATATGTTTCTGATTGTTATGAAAGTTCCAAAAATAAAAAACCTTGTCAATACGACCCAAACTGTAAAAAAAAAAAAAAAAAAGCCCTTCCTTGTGTAGACACAGAAACATGTCATTGTTCTTCGTACATGTTTGCAATCTCAGGCGCACCATTATAAGCAAAAGGTCGGCTGCACCGAACACACGTGAAAGCAAAAACAGGCCATCTCCATCTGCTAAGATTGATTTAATCCGTCAAATGTATAACCTTCTTCACAAATAATATCAGCGCTGGCGAAGGGAACGTAATGTGTGTTGGATAATGGTCGCCCATCCGACCACGTAAAAGCAATCCCTTCATCTCTTCCAAGCTGTCCGATCTGATGAGAAATAGATACACAGTGGGCTCTAAAAATGAGTACTGTGCCGCAGAACGCCGAGGTCAAATCATTTCAGCGAGTCACGGCTGAGAAATTACAATTTGTGACAGAAAGATTGATAGGTAACGACTGACTTTATTTAAGGACGGAGGCTGATTTATTTTCTGGTTCTGTGTTTTGCATAACTTGACTATATTCCAACGTTTTAACTGTTTTTCCTATTTAATTAGTTTATAACTCCTCACAAAGTTGCTGATAAATAGTTGTTGGACAATTTTAGGACATACTAACAAGGACATTTTGAGGACATTAAATCTAGATGTGACGCTCTAAAACTTAATTTAATAATGCCTACAAACCCTGATGAATCAGTTCAGTCGCTGATGACTGTCATAACGATGCTTATTTCAGGTGATCAATGTGACTGCGTGGAAAATAGAAAGATGTGAACGCTGCTGGAGAACCGTGTCCTTCACAGTAAATGTTTCAATCATTCCTCCTCTCCTCGCGTGAAGGAAATTGTTCTTTAAAAATTGAATTCCTCGTGCGACTGTAAAAGATTTTCAGATGCCCGCTCAAGGATTGTGCGTTTGTGTGTGTTTGTGTGTAACCGCAGGACCTGTGATTATTCAGGGGAATGCATGGGAATAGGTAGCTCTTTTATTTTCTCGCCAACATGATGAAAACTGCCCCCCCCTCGCTTTGCTCTGCATACTGTTCAACATCTATTCTACGACGCGTGTGGCTCATTTCCAAATCAAAACACAAATGATTAAACAAACAGAGGTTAAGGGGCATTTTGATGGATTATGCATGACGGCAACAACAACAACTCAAAGAGGAAGAAGAATAGGAAGGACACATTACAGCTCATCTTTAGAGTATGGCGTGATCTAAGCGGACACAATGTTCTTAACATGGGTAGCACTAGACGCACAAATTGAATCTATTATTATTATTCACAGCACAAAGGGAGAATAACACGACCAAGCGTATGCAAGCTTAGATCTTTTTAAATATTATGCATTAACACCTTCCATTCTTCCATTTTCTGTACCCGCTTATCCTCATCAGGGTCACGGGAGGGCTGGAGCCTATCCCAGCCGACTTAAATTGAAGGTGGGTTATAACCTAAGTAAGTAAGATAAGTAGGCAGCTCATCACAGGGCACATAGAGACAAATGGGTACCTACACGCAATTTAGAGTCACCAATTAATCTATTAAGTGCATGTCTTTAGACTGTGGGAGGAAACCAGAGAGAGCCCACATGCAAACTTTGCAGGCTTCAGAAAGGAGTCCATGACAGCTTCGGTGGGATTATCTCCGTCTGGTTCTTTTTTAAATTACCTTAAGCTCAGTGAGTAATAACACTTCAAACCAGACTGGCTTTTTATACAGTTGACAAATCAGCCGAACATCCTCTTCAAGAGCTGCAACACCTCGTCCATCACCTGCCACACTGCTCCCAATTTTATACTTCACAACTGTGACTTCTCTTTGATTAATTAGCGTTTAAGTGTACAGAGGTAGGGGACAAAGTCAATACTGTGATAAAAGCTTTGGGAAAAATAAATTACTCCTGCCCACGTGAACCTAAAATGCACCAAGCTATGTTTTGTACATCGTTATGTTAATTTGAACTTTTCAAGGGGAACCTTTTTTGCTTTTTTTTGCTTCTTTTTTTTGTTTTGCTGAATCATCCGTCGACGTGAACAAATGCAGCTCTGAAACATTAAGTTTAGCTCCTCTTACCTCATACCTCAAAAAGCAATTAGAAAAAAAACACAAGATGGCACTCACCAAATACAGTGCGAGCAGGAACCGATTCTCTGTTTAGCCAGAAGGAGACTTGAGACAGTATGACAGTCATGATGCACGGGAGGTAGGTTTGAATCACAAAATAGCCAATTTTCCTTTTCAAATGGAAATATGTTGTCATCACTACATATTCTCCTGAGGGAGAGGAGAGAAACATAGAAAGAGAGACACACACACAGGAGCATCATTATTAATACAGCCAGTTAGGAGCAACATAAGCTGAAATATTCAAAGTACGATTTATTAACATAACAACATGGTGGCTTGTATCATCAAAGCAGCTCATAGGATTGTCTTCACTTCCTTTTTAGACGAGCGGGCCAAATGAAAAGATGGAAAATGTCAGTTCTAAGATGTCGTGTGCTTAGAAATATTGGCAAAAATGACCTCAATTCTGTTTCCACTACAGTCACAGAAACAAACAAAATGACAGATGACATCTCTGACACAAATGTTTTGGTGCAGAGTCGATGATCCAATTGTCCTTTCTGTGAAAGGAGTTACAGGGTCATGGCAAAAAGCAGCACCTGCACTATCGTTCATGTACTAGAAGAACCGAGGATAATTACGTGTCAGAGGAAAACCTTGAGCTGAAGCACAAATGTTAATAGAAAAAAGGCACCGGAGGTCTGAAAAAGTCTCTCCTTCTCTTAAAAAATGTCAATAAATCTCTTTGGACATTATTACAGTTTAGAGAAATTGGGTAATTAGGTAATCTCAGTGACTGTGAAGTGAAGTTAATGCAGAAATGCCAAAAACTGCAGTTCCTCAAATGTCCACTTGAGGCTGGCTACAGAACAAGTCAGTCTCCATAAGTCCCCATGTTAAAATGTCCAACTTCACAGCAGAAATAAACATGTTTACAGCCTGGTACAAAAAACTGTTTTGGTCTCTATAGCTAATTTCACCGTTCATGACAACTGTACTGAGGGTGAATTTTTACATAATTAACCTGTTCAAATTATATTAAGGCTTAGAGTTATGCAAAATTGACAGCATGGCTGCTTTAAATGACAGGTGGGTGCTATTACAGATGGTATGTTCGAGCACCCAGGCCTCAGCTCGACCAATGATCCATGTCTTTGCCCAATTTTGGTTTAGTTGAGAGGCGGAAGAGGCAGGGTCATGCATACGCTGTCCATTCTTTATACTGTCAGTGGTACAAGTGAGGTTGATGGGAGGTTAATTTGACACGTTTTTTAGTAAAGTTACAGGATCAGTAAATTATTCAATTCATCCTGTGGGTGTATGAACTCGGGGACCAAACTATGAAGGTATGAAACTTGTAGACTAACTGACATTGTCAAAAAGCAAGAGCTAGTGTAGATCACACAGTATTGACAGTCAATTGTGGGTAAAATCTATAAAATATCGTTTTGAGCTGAGCAACAAACTTCCCTCGTCACTTCAGTTGTTTGATCAATATTAAAGGAATGGGCCACCAAAGACGCTGGACTGTAAAGTTTGATCCTTGCCAAAACTTTGATTGTCAAAATCTAGACTTTCAGTGCCGTATACCTTTTTAAATAAACAGCCACGTTTTCCTGTAGATGTCCGCCTGCATCATTCTAACCCCCTCGATATTGAACATTTCCTTCAGCTTGGATTTTGTCACAGACGGCAGTAAATGGACAACTTCACAGTTCCCCTAAGCACCAGTTCTCATTGCCATGTCTGTAATCTGTGTTGCAAAGATATGAGAAAAACAGCATCTCATTCCCCGAGGTGTTTTTTTTCTAACCACAGCCGAACTGGCTCAAATCTTCGCATTCCCTCAGCTCGGTGTGTAGACCCATTAGGTTTTAAGTTGAACGAAATTAGATTTTCACATCCAGAAGCCTTGAACCTGTTTATGAAAGAAATCACGTCGATTCCACCTTTTGGATTTTGGTGCTTTTATAGCCAGACTTTAGTTAGATCTTGTTCCTTCAAAATACCCCCTGCAATTTACTTGACTTCACTTTAAACCACTAAACAGCACAACAATAAAGAAGGGCTCAAGGAAAGTGTCCTCTGTAGAGTTACACAAGTTCTATTATTTTAACAGCCTTCAACACACTCCTAGGAAAACACGCTGAGTGCCATTTGATGAAGAGGCTTCGAGGACGCCTAAGTCGGTCCACTTTCCGAACACGTGTGCGACAGATCTGTGTGACTCGGCAGCTCGCCTCCTGAGAACTGCACGACCGAAAAAAAACCCAGCTTCGCCGCAGATGTTACATCTCTCAAAATGAAAAGCCAACGTGTCCCAGCTGTACTTTATGCACTCTTTGAGTAATTACCACTGATAACACATTTTATCTATAGCTTTGCAGCAATCAGTACCTCACTTCTTTATGCAGTCTTGTGTTGATTGATGTTATTTTCCTGATAGATCTCCGTCAACTTGCATGACAAATTACGCTTTCTTGTGAATAATAACTACTAATAAATATTATAATAGCGCTTTGTCTGAAGCATTTGAACTCTGTTATATATTACCAGATAATTGCTGTGAATTGTCTCATTGTTACTCGCGTACATCAGTACCCAGCCCTTACCTTGTTATTTCATCCGTTTATGTGAACGCTACCCCAGTGGGGAAATAAAGACGAAGTGATTTGATTCTGTGTGACAGATAAAGGCTTTCTGCAACAGTTTTGACAATGAGAACCGAAGATCAAATGAATATGTAATCAACACTACAGGCTTGCAGCTTTTCTTTTAATTTTGTGCTTATTATAGTCGACTCTGGGCTATAGACCAAAAACAGAATGGAAATAAGACTCTCACCTCTGGCACACCTCTTTATATTATCTTTGTAAATAAGCTGAATAGTTTTCCCCCAAAGCTGACAAGTCATCATTTTCACGATGGACCCAAATAATGCAAGCTGAATCCGGAATGACAGCAAACTGGAGCAAAGTGCTGAAAGACTGTTACTTTGTGGAAACACAACAAAAGAGTGCCACTATATGTCAACGGAAAAGAGGGAAGGCAATTTAATCTACTGCCGATTTTATGCAAACTAATAAGAGTTTATGTTTCAAAGGAGGGAGTTTCATCCCATGACACACTCCAAATACTGTAGAATATGGTGTGTGTGTCCGCAGACAGCTGTGAATTTTTAAGTGACCGTTCCGTACATGCTGTGTACTGCTGTCTGGGCTGGCATATAAGTGTACCTGTGCTGGAGCTGATGGTTTCTTTGCCAATAACGTGTCCCAGTAAGTCATACTGGTTCAGCCTGGAGCCGTCCTCTGCAACAGAGACAGACCTCTCATCTCCCTGGGTCCACAGGTAGATCACCTCGTTGTTGGTGTAGGCATCTTGGGGAAACGGATAGAAAGAAGATTAGAAATCAACACGAGGCATCGTTTGTATGTTGGTGTCTTTTCTGTCCATGCTGGAGAACAGATGGAACACCATTTGTGGTTAATTTGTCTTATACTTCTGATCAAATAGCTGCACAAACGTTTAGCCCGATGCACCACTGTACATAAGCCTCACAGAGCTGCTAGCGTGGCTGCAGACTCTTGGGTAAGAATTTATCAAAGGAGCTCACACTTCAACTACTTTTGCTAAAAGAAACACTTCTTCTCTTCTGACAGCTATCCCATAGTATGATATTTATAGTGATTGAGTCCTCTGAAGTTTTACAAGGGCAGAACAATC